>NW_004567129.1:8748265-8806114 GCF_000260355.1 Condylura cristata | reverse complement strand
TCAGTCTCCATATATTTTTGTGATCAATCCTTTATTGCTAGTTTTGTGTGAGAAAATTTTTCACCAATCAGTGGGATGTCTGTTTTTTGTGATGTCTCTTTTGCTGTATAGAAGCTCTTTAACTTGATATAGTCCCATCTATTTATCCTTGCCTTCACTTTTGTTGCATTGGGTGCATAGGGAGATTGGTCTGAAGTTTTCTCTTTTTGTGTTTTCTTTGTTAGGTTTTGGTATTAGTGTGATGTTGGCTTCATAGAAAGTATGTTATAGTTTTCCTTCTTTTTCAATTTTTTTGGGTGAGTCTGTGTAGAATAGGCACTAGTTCTTTTCTGAATGTTTAGTAAAATTCATTTGTAAATCCATCTTGGGCTTTTATTTTTGGGGAGGGTTTTGATTACTTCTTCAATTTCCTTGCTTGTAATTGGCCTGTTTAGCTGTTCTGTTTCTTCTTCATGTAGCTTTGGGTGGTTGTAGAGTTGTAGGAATTTGTCCATTTCTGCTAAATTTTTCAACTTGTTTGCATATAGTTGTTCATAGTATTCTCTGATTATTCTTTTGATTTCTGCAGGATCTGTTGTGATTTCTCCTCTTTTGTTTATGATTCTGTTATTTGTGCTTTCTCTTGTTTTTTTTTTTTTTTTTCTTTGTGAGCCTGGCTAGTGGCCTGTCTATCTTGTTTATTTTTTCGAAGAACAAACTTTTGGTTTCATTGACTTTTTGGACTGTTTTTCTAACATCCATTTCGTTTACTTCTGATTTGACTTTATTATTTACTGTCTTCTACTCACTTTTGGGTTATTTTGTTGTTCCTTTTCCAGTTCTTTAAGGTGGGACATTAAGTTGTTTCTTTGAATTATTTCTTGTTTCTTTATCTGAGTCTGTAATGCTATATATTTCCCTCTTTTAACTGCTTTTAATGTGTCCCATAAGTTTTGGAGATTTGTGTCATTGTTGTCATCCTTTCCCATGTATTTTTTAATTTCTTCTTTGATCTCCTCATTGATCCAATGGTCCTCCAGTAGTTTGGGTTTCAGTCTTCATGTGTTAGGTGGATTTCTTGTCTTCCTCATATGATTTATTTCTAGTTTGATTCCTTCATGGTCAGAGAAAATAGTAGGTATGATTTCTATCTTAGTGTATTTATTAATATTTATTTTGTGACCCAATATGTGACCTAGAGAATGATTCATGTGTGTTTGAGAAAAATGTGTACTTACATTTTCTGGGGTGCAGTATTCTATAGATGTCTGTTAGACCCATGTTGTCCAGGTCCTTGTTCAGAGCTTTAGTGTCTTTGCTTATTTTTTGTCTTGTTGATCTGTCCATTGTGGAGAGTGGTGTTTTGAAGTCTCCTACTATGTATGTATTTTCTTTGATATACATTTTCATAGATGACAGTAGTTTCCTGATATATTTTGTTGCTCCTTCATTTGGTGCATATATGTTGATGATTGTTATGTCTTCTTGTTGTATTGTCACCTTAATCATAATGTAGTTGCCTTCTGTGTCTCTTTTGACCTGTTTTAGTTTGAAGTCTATTTGATCTGATATAAGTATAGCAATTCCTGCCTTCTTTTTTGGTCCATTTGCTTATAGAGTTGTTTTCCATCCTTTTATTTTCAATCTGGTTTTATCTTTTGTGGTTAGATGTGTTTCTTGCAGACAGCAGAATGTTGGGTTCTGCTTTTCAATCCATCCTGCAATTCTGTGTCTTTTTATTGATGAGTTTAAGCCATTTGCATTTAGAGATAATATTGATATGCTGGAACCTACCTTTGCCATTTTTGTCCTTCTGTATTATTATTCCTTGTTTTGAGCTGTTCTTGTTCATTCTTCTGTTGAATTTGGTTTGAGGGCTTCTTGTAGTATTTTTTGGAGTGGGGGTTTAGTCATGACAAAACTGTGGAGTATATGCTTGTCTGAAAATGTCCCTGTTCTTTCTTCATAGAGGAAGGACAGCTTCTCAGGATAGCATATTCTTGGCTGGCATTTAATGCTTTGGAGTTTGTTGACTATGTCCCACCATTCTCTTCTTGCCCGTAGTGTTTTTTCCTAGAAGTCTGATGTCAGCCTGATCAGTTTCCCTTTCTGGGTTATTTTTTTCTTCCCTCTTATCATTCTCATTATCTTTTCCTTGTCTGTATTCTTGGTAGTTTTACTATGATGTGTTTTGCTGTATTTCTACTCTCGTCATGGTAGCTTGGTGTTCTTGTTGCTTCTTGGGTATCTACTTTCATCTCCTTCTTCATATTAGGGAAGTTCTGTTATCTCTGAATATGTTCTCGATTCCTTGGCCTTTCTCTTCATCTTCTGGGATACCTATAACTCTGATATTTCCTTTCCTAATGGTGTCAAATACATCTTGAAGTGTTTCTCCATTCCTTTTCCTTTTTATTTTTCCTTCTTTTTCTATTTTAATTCTCTTTATTTCTGTGTCTTTGAGGGCGCTGATTTGTTCTTTCATTTCATCGATTCTGTTTTCATTACTTTTCCCAGTTGTCTTTATCTCCTCTAAAGGCCTTTTCATCTCCTGCATTTCTTCTATTTTTTTTTAATGTGTCATTTTCTTTCTTCAGTTCGTTGATTGCTTGTCTCATATCTTTTTTTCTATTTCATTTCTTTCATTCATTTCCTTGTTTGCATTCTTCAGCTCCTTGATGGCTTGCCTCATTTCATTTTTTTCCTTCTCATCTTCTTTTAGTTTGTTTATCATGGCCATTCTGAATCATCTCTCTGGTAGGCTGAGCAGTTCTTCTTTTTCTTTGGTGGTTTCTGCTGACTGATCATTTTGTGGTGAATTTCCTCCCTGTGGAATTGTTTGAATATTTGTTTGTCTTCTTCTCCTTGTCATGTATTTTTTAATGCTTTCTATTCATTGAGACATGGTATTGCTATTATTGACTGGCATTCTTTCTGGATGTTTTTCTGGGATGACAGAGGGACTTTCAGACACTTCAGTTGTGGAGGGTATTCTGAGCCTTGTTTTGTTTCAATATCTCCTGTTTTTCTAGCCCCTACTGTGTTTAATTATGTCTGCTGTCTCTACTAGTGACAATCAGGGATCTCTTGTGGTGTTCAGCTTATTTTGGTAGCTCATTGAGTCCTTGTTTCTGGAAGGTACCTGTTGATCTTTGTAGCCTTCTGATGTCCTGGGTTCCTTCTATGCTTGGATGCGAGGGGGTGGGGATATAATTGTCTTGCGTCTTTACTCTGCTGCCATCTTGCCCATTCCCCTCAACTTTTTATTAAGATTTATTTATTTATGTATGTATACAAGAGCTGGAGTGGAGGTTAGAGGTGTGGGGCAAGGGGGTGGTGTGAAGATAAACCAGAGACAGAGTAGGAAGCAGAACTGGCATATGTACGAAAAGACACTGCTAAGTGGAGTAGTAGGTAAGATGGGAGAGGTCTGCTGTACCATGTGCGTCACCTCCCTGGCCAGGGATCGAACTCATGCTGCAGTGGCTGCCATTAGCTTCATAGTCCTGAGACTTAGCCCTTGAGGCCCCCAAGTCAACTTTTTTCCATCTGCCTTATATCATGTTTTATATAGTAATATGTTGTAAAACATGACTATGCAGTGGCTTGTAGACTACATGCTAGTTGGAAAAGAACATTGACTCAGATGTATTTGTTCAGGTATGTACAAGAAGTTTTAATCCTTACTACATGAAAGAACCTGCACAAACAGGGACTTTACTGTCATGGGTATTGCCCTCTGCTGGCAGAGGTAATATGTGGACAAACAGATTGTGGCATGTCATTCAGAAGTGCTAAGTGCCATAGGAAGGGAGACACCATATACAACTGAGCACTGAGCTTTCTCTCAGATGTTGATACTCAGTGTTCAGTACATTCAGGAGTCTGCTGTTTTCCTGCCCCTGCAGCTAAGCTGATGGAGCTCTGTCCTCTGCTGTGTCTGCCTTTCTGCTACTCACCCTGTTGTCAATCTTGTGAAAAGTGTTTAGGAATTTCACAAGAAGGAGATCTTGTTTATCTTTTAGATGAGGAGCACAGGTTCCTGGGGAGTGTATTCTGAGTAACCCTGGGGAGATGGAGAAGGCTTTCACAGGTAGGAGGCGAACCAAGAGAGTGAGGGGGCCTTAAGCCACTGAGTGGCCCACTAAAGGAAGGCAAGAAAGTGTTTTGTGTCAGCTTTTGAGTAGACCAGAAAGTTGTAGGCCAAAAATATCTGTCATTTCTCAACAGTCCTTTTATCATCAGTGTGAATGAATGTCAGTTTGGAGGTAGAATGAAGGTTAAGCATTTTATGCATTTCTGATTTCTTCATGTCTTCTGATAGCCTTGAAGCTCTGAACTGCACCAAGTCCACTGAACACCTTCAGGGGTTCAGTCTGCTTCTGTCTTGTGTCTCTTTACTAAGTATTCCTAGTCTTCTGTTTTAAATCATGCCTAAGAAAATATTTTAGTGGGCCCTCCCATGGTAATGTGTTGGAGCGCAGCACTATGAAGCACAGCTACTGCAGCATGAGTTTGATCCCTGACCAGGGAGCTGACCCATATGGCACAGCAGACTTTTCCTGTCTCCTCTACTGCTCTCTTCCACAGTGTACTTTGTCTGTCTGCCTGTTCTGCCCCCCACTCTGTCTCTGGTGAATTCTCTCATCACCCCTGCACCTCTGGCCTCTGCCCCAGTTCTGTATGCATTAATCAATATACCTAAAAAAAAAAAAAAAGAAAGAAAGAAAAAAGAAAAGAAAATACTTTAGTGGTAGATAGTCCTAGGTTGACATCTTGTTCTGTCCATTATTGGCAAAAACTTTAGTATCTTGTCTATAAAATGATGATGATGTTAAATACTGACAGACCAAGAACTACCGACAGTGTTTCCTCAGACTGAAGTCATATGCATATCCCAAGCAAGAAACAAAGTATGGATCTTTCTGGATTCACATTTATTATGACTAAATTCTCATGTCAAAACTTGTGGGACCTCCACCTTTTCTGTTACAACGCTTATTCAGTGGGATATGGAATTATACAAGAAAGAATTTTTGTGGTTGATTAGAATAGTCAGTGAATTTTCATACCAAGGTTAGTTAGAATGATTGCCCTAGAAATTAAACCTATATACTGAATGCATATTCAGAACAGGAAAACTTTCTTTTAGCTGTGATGGTCCAGGCAGGTTTGGGGCTTAAGATAGCTCTTAAAGGAAGGACAGTCAACATGCTGTTGTTGACATGGACCAAATGTTCTCTACTATCTATGCTATTATGTTAACGTGTTCTTTCTGTAAGTCAATTGTTAAAGTTTTCTTCCCTTCTCAGTTCTCAGTTGAACTCAAATCTGGGCATATTATAAATTGTCCAGGCACGTTTTACTTGGCTTCAGTTAGTTTTGTGTGAGTCACCTGTCATATGCAAGGGACATTATCTGCATGTTGCTCCCAAGATGCAGAGATGAATAGGCCTGGTTGCTATCATCTCATTGAGTATGATGGATGCATAGTTAACTCACTCCAAGGAGGTGATCATGGCTACTGGAAACACACAAAACACCCTTGTTGTTCTCTATTTCTTTACTAATGTGCATTTCACTTTTAGTAAAATTTACCCTTTTGCTATTCAGTTCTTTTGCTATTCAGTCCTGTGTCATCACAGTCAAGATACAGAATAGTTCCATCACCCCCCAGACGTCCCCTGTGCCATGTACACCCAGCCCCTGTTGTTTTTTTCCCAACCCTTTTCCAGAATATTGTATAAATGTAAGCATTTCTGTATGTAGCTGTTTGAGTTTGTTTCTTTCACATAGCACAATGCATGTACCTGCTGCTGTTTAATTACCCCTAAAACTTAGTGACTTAAAACAGCAAGCATTTATTACCTCACTCTTAGTTTTTACTGCTCTTGTAATAAATTACCACAAGTATGTTGACTTAAAACAACACATATCGTAGGCACAGCTATTCCTATTCTTACCAGATTTATACAATATTATAATAAAATATTATAATAATACAGATAGATCTGTTAACAGGTAGAAATTATCTTAATTTTTTTTGCTACAAGTTGAGTTTGACAGGTTAAATCTTGTACTAGTTACTTTGGTTAGTTATATAAATTTTTAAAAATATCAACATCAATATTTAAGTTAGACTCTTAGAATATGCTTAGCCAGTCCCCATTATTCAGGATGGGTCAAGTAAAGGAGAAAAAGAGGTGGCGAGGCCAGCTGTGGTCTCTTGTAGTGATGAGAGCTATAGATAACAAAACTGAAAACATGGCTTCACTGCTTGCCTTAGACCCCTCAGCCTGGGATGGGATGTTTGCTCAGATCATTAACTTGGTTGGGGAGGGGTCCAGTCCCAGAAGAGGAAGGGAACCAGTTTGGTTCAACTGGAAAGTAGCTTTATCTTGATCCCACATGGATTTCTGGAAAAGGAATTATGCCAGAGCTGGTCCTCCTGGTAGATGAGCATCTGTGTATGAGGCATGACTTTTCAGCCATGATAGTGCACTTCACTCAGACAGTTCTCTGGATTTGTCATTGTTCTTGGCAGTTTGGAATGGGTGTGTTGGATCCCTAAATTAGAGCTATAAAATGTCATCCTGCTGCTTCCTCCATTGGAAGTGGAGGGGGCTGACAAAATATCAGGAATTTCTGAACATTCCAGAAATACCAGTATTGACCATTAATAGAGGCTATTAATGAAGATAAGACAGCAAATGATATAATTAGGTGACTGGTAGAGATTATCTCCCAGTACAGAAATAGGGAGAAGATGCCAGTTTTGTATTTGGGATGGGTGGAAATGACATTCTGGACTTTGGGAGAGATATAAAAGCTAGAGATGTGGGTGTGGAGTTTATCTTTATGGACGTGTTGTTTGGAGTCCTCAGCTGAATGTAACTTCACTAAGGAAGACTTTTAAATCTGAATCATACAAGGTTGAAAATTGAGCTCTGGGTAGAAGAAGGAGGGCTGGAGGAGACAGATGAGACAAAGTTAGGAGGAGGTCCAAAAGTGGACAGTCCCATAGCAGCCAAGCTGGGAAAAGAGTCAGCAATCAGGAAGTAGCAAGGTTCACTGCAACAGAGAAGTCTAGTCTCAAAAGAGGGAGCTGTTGTGAAGCCATTGCCCTCAGACACCTTTGAGAGATTCTAGACAGTGAAAGGAGAAAACTCCATGAGTTTGGTGCAAGGAAAGAAATTGAGACTGTAAACTAATGATACAAAACAGTAGGTCATAAATGAGAAGAAAGTGGCTAGTGTAACTTCAAAAGGATCCAATGTGAAACCTCCGCTTTTGTATTTTTTTTAAATATTTATTTATTTATGCATACAAGAACTGGGGTACAGGTCAGAGGTGCCAGGGGATGAGAGAATTCACCAATTCACCAGAGATAGAGTAGGGAGCAGAACAAGCAGATGTACTAAAATGTACTGCTGAGGGAAGCAGTGGGTGGGTCAGGAGAGGCCTGCTGTGCCATGTGGGTCACCTCCCTGGCCGGGGATCGAACAGTGGCTTTGGAGAGCTTCATAGTGCTGTGCTTTAATCCATTGCATCACCAGGGAGGACCTCTCCTGTCTTTTCTTACTTTCCTTCTTTCTTGACTTTTCTTCTAATTGATAATCAGGAAAATATGACTTGGCCGTTATGCAGCAGAACTGAGTGTGTGGAGAGGGAGGCATTGGAAACAGCAGAGAGGAGCCAGCCAGTGATGAACATGTGAGGGGCTAGACCAAATGAGAAGCAGGAAGGAAACTTTGACACCAGCTGTAAAAAGCCCATTAGCAATGGCCTTTACTCTTCCTATTTAAGGCCAGCATCTAGTTCTCTTTCCAGTTTAGTGTGCCACTCAGGGCTACTCTGACTCTAAAGCTAGGGTCACTGTCACTCCCACTGAAGAGTGGCAGCACCAGTCAATGTAGATACTTGGGACCCTGTCTCCTTACCACTCGCACTTGTACTCTGGCCAGAAGGAATGTGTTGGCTCTAGTATTCTGGATGGCTGCTTCCCTAAGCATCTTCCCAAGGACTCTCAGAGGATGCCCGGGGTCTGTTCAATAGAGCTAGGGCTTTCTTCTCAGGGAGCATCATAGGGAAACTCAGAAAACAAGGGTCCCTGTCCTAGGGGAAACTACAGTGCCATGAGCTGAATATAACAACCTTTCCTGTCCTCCCTCATCCTGCCCAGACCAAAGTCCATAAAAATAAATGAGTCCCTTCAACTGTTGACTGACAGCATCACTTTGGGGTTGGAATAATACTATTTTTGTTTCCAGCCCATCTTTATAGTTTGAACTTTCCTTTTGATATTCTGTAAATATTCATCAACTCAAAGCCTTTTGAATTACAATGGCTTTTAGTCAAAACTGTGCAAAATGTGCCATTTGAATAATAAAAACCTCATTAAAGTGGCGAGGAATGCTTTTTCTTTTGTATAAGCCAATTAAAGTGTCTTTACAATTAGCAAAATAAGTCTAGCACTTCATAGTTTCATTTTCCATAGCCTGTTTTTAATTAATAGAGGTGACAAGTTTTAGGTACAGGATACATATTTTGCCTTTTAGTATTTTATGATAAGCATTAATGAAGGATTTTACAGTTCGGTAAAAGAGGAAGGGGTTTCCCATACCTTCTGTGGATTCATGCCTCTGGGCTAGGGTCTTTGGTAGCAAGTTTCTTTGCTTGATATGGTTTACATTTCCCTTTGGAAGTGTGCAGCAGGGTACAAGTGACTAAGGGTGCTTGTTTTCTTTGAGAGATATGGTGTCCAAATTCTGAATGCCCAGATAGAACTTAAAGATAGGAAAATACCCCACAAATCAACCTTGGAGAATTTGGTTTTCTCTTATGGGCAAAAGTGAAGGGTCTAGAGGCAAAAGAAGTTACAATGACTTAACTTGACAGGCACTTATAAAAATGCTGAAGCTTTGCTCATCACATCCTTGGAGGATTGTATGCTGTTGTCCTTAGTTTACAGGGGAAGGAAACAGGTTTACAGAGGTTAACTAACTGGTCACCAGTCAGGTATATATAATAGACTTTTTCTCATCTGCAGGCTTCATTCCAGGGCATTTATCTAGGAAACATAGCATTGTGAAGTAACCTTGAATGTGATGGCCTTTTAATTTACTGCTATTTGTATTCTACTCATTCATTTATTTGCTCTTTGATTTTAGAAGCAAATGTGTAAGCAATAAATACATTTTTGATATTTATTATGATCATAGGAAATTTGCTTCTAAACCTTTTCATTTTCTCATTTGTAAAATGACAATAGCTCATGCCACATAGGGGTCTCACTTACACAAAGCTCTTCATAAGTGCCTAACTCTCAAAAAGAAAGTAATAACAACTCTGAGAAATGAACCAAATATATAAAGTAAAAATTATAAGGAGCATCCATGTAATATATTCACTTGGCCCTCTTTTCCCTAAGAGTTTTTTTCCATTGGTACTGACTATGACAAAACAGGGTAGATTCTGCTTTTATGTGAAATAGAACGTGTTGAATGTCATAAGTAGAAGACATGTTTCAGAGCTTGTTTCTCCTCCTCTTCAAAGAGTAACTTGACTGATGGGAGGCTGTGCATTGAAAATTAGGGTGGGTAGCTCATGTGGAAAACAGGTGATCCCAACTGACACACAACTGACCCTAAACATCACCACTTCTATGTTTTAGGTTGGTGATGTGTTGGAATTGCACAGGCAACAGAACAAGTAAAACAATTTCTCAACAAGACTCAGATTTCTTGGTGATAATGAGATTTATATGAACAGTGTTTTTAAAAAGCCAGTAATTTAACCATTTTTCAATTTAAAATTAATCCATGCTTTTTATCAAGCATTTAAAAAAGAATTAATGTAAATTCTTTTCAAGCACTTCCAAAATATAGACGAGGAGATACTTCTTAGCTTACTCTGTAAGGCCAGTATGATCCTGATCCCCAAGCAAAGACATCTCAAGAAAAGAAGACTCTAGATCAGTATCACTTATGGATGAAGTTATAGCGATCTTCAACAAAATATATTGTTAGGTTCTTCAACAATTTATTGCATGCTATGCAGCAATATAATATAGATAAAAGATTATACATGAGAATAAGTGATATTTAGCCAAGGAATTCAAGGTTGGTTTCCATTTGAAAGTCAGTGAGTATAACTCAACATTATCAGTAAAGGTTCATAATACTAAATGCAGAAGAAAAAAAAAAAACACTTTCATGATAAAAAAAAACACTCTTTCATGATAAAGAAATGGCACAGAAAGATATTTCTTTGGACTAATGAAGGACAGCTACAGAAAACCCACAGCTAATCTCAAATTTATTGCTGAAATACTGCTGCTTTCTGCTACCACTAGGACTGAAGGTGAGGACATCTACACTTGCTACTTCCATGTACTCTTCTACTGGAAATTCCAACTGAAGCAATTAGACCAAAAAAAAAAAAACTTATCTATTTATAGATTAAATTGTAGATTAAATTACTTTACCTAGAAAAATCCTGAGAAGTCTGCTGGAAAACCATTAAAACTAACAATTGAGTTCAACAAGTTTACAAGATAGGTCAATGTGCAAAAATCAATCGCATTTCAATATTCTAGCATTGAACAATTAACAAACCAAATCAAGAAATCAATTCTGTTTGCAGTAGAATCAAAAAGAACAAAAATTTAAGAATATATTTAATAATTAAAGTGATAACTTGTATTTTGAAAACTATGAACTAATTATAAAGGAAATGAAAGAAGATCTAAATAAATGTAAAGATATCCTAATTCATGGATCATAAGATATTTTAACTGGGGGTATTACTGAAATTGATGTATAAATTTTTTTTTAAAGATTTATCTATTTATGCATATAGAGCTGGGGTACAGACCAGGGGCAGTGAGAGGATTCACCAGACACAGAGTGGGGAGCACAACAGGCCAACTGATAAAGTATACTGCTGAGGGGAGCAGCAGGTGGGTCAGGAAAGGTCTGCCTCGCCATCTGGGTCACCTCCGGGGTGGGGATCAAACTGATGCTGAAGTGGCTTTAGCTTCTCAGTGCTGTGCTTTAACCTGCTGTGCCAAGGAGGGCCGATGTATAGATTTAATGTAAAACCTACTAAAATTGTAGTTGACTTTTTTGCAGAAATTGGAAAGTTCATTCTAAACTTTAGTTGTGCATGCAAAGGACCCTCAATACTCAAAAGAAGTTTTAAAAAGAAGAGCACATCTGAAGTATTCCTCATTTCCCAATTTCAAATCTTGTTGCAAGACCTCAGTAATAAAGACAGTGCAGTACTGGCACAAGAATAGACATGTAAATAATAGAATAAAATTGAGAGTGAGAGGATGAATACTTTCTGGCAATTGATTTTCCATAGGGTTGCCAAGATAATTCCATGTGCAGAAAGTAGTCTTTTTTCTTTAATTCACTTAGAAGAATTAGGGTGTAGGCCAAAGATTCTGGGGAGTGAGAGGATTAACCAGACAGAGTAGGGAGCAGAACAGGCAGATCTGCTAAATACATTACCAAAGGGAGCAGTAGGGGGAATGTTTGCTTTGCCATGTGGGTTCCCTTTCTGTTGGCCTGGTTTCAAACCATCAAGGTGGTAGTACTGAGACTTAACCCCTAGGCTACCAGAGAGATCCAGAAACAGCAGTCCTTTTAGCAAATGTTGCTAAAACAATCAGATATTCTTATGTAAGAGAACTAAGTTAGATCAGTTGCAGTCCCCAAACAAACAATTAGCTCAAAGTGACCTAAATTTAAAAGCTAAAATCTACAAAGCTCTTGGAGGAAAACATAGGAGTCTACACAGTGATGTCTAGTTAAACATAAGATTTTTCTTAGATACTACCTCAAACCCCACAAGTGCCAAAAGAAAAACAGTGAATAGTAATAGTGTTTCATCACATGTGTTGCAAATGGAACCAATAGAAAAGTGAAAAGGCAATCTGCAGAATGAGAGAAACATTTTCAGATTGCATATTTAATAATGGATTTGTATCTAAGACATATAAAGAACTTTTACAGTTCAATAATAAAAAGATAAATAATTCAATTAAAAAAAGGTCACAACATCAAACCAGGCATTTGTCTAAAGAAGATGTACAGATTACCATTATGCATAAAAAGATGCTCATCATCATTAGTTTCTAGGGAAATGCAAATAAAAACCACGATGAGGTACAACTTCTTATTCATCAAGGTAGCTTAAAAAAAAGTCAAGAATGTGGAGAAATTGGATTCATAGTGAAATGTTGTTGAAAACAGAAAATGGTACATCCACTTGGCTAAGAGACTGAATGGTTCCACATACACACAAAAAGTTAAGTAGATGAAGCATATGACCCTCATAATTCCACTCCAAGGTATTTGCTCAAGGGAAGTAAAAACATACATTTCCATAGTAACTAGTAAACCAACGTTTATAGCAGTAGAATACTAATATCCAAAAAGTGACTATTGCTCATCAACTGGCAGTTGAATAAGTGAAATGTGATATAATCATACAATGGTGTATTATTCAGTCATAAAAGACAATGAGGTAAAAGTACTAGACATGTTACACCTTGGGTTAATTTTAAAAACATAAATACACGTAACAAAAGTCCATCACAACAGACCACATATTGTATGATTCTATTCCTATGAAATGTCCAGAATAGGGAAATATATAGGACAGAACATAGTTAGGGGGCTTCTTTTGGAGGATGTTGCAAAATTAGAATGGTGGCAGTGATATAATGTTGAGTAAATTAAAAAAACAGCGAGTCTGTACCACTGCAAGTTACCAATTATATGGTATGTGAATTATGTATCAGTGTATCCTTTAAGGCATTGACTCATGTTTATTGTAGAAAATTTAGAAAATAACAAAAATTAAAAAAAAAAAGAAAGAGGCAATCTAATGATGTCCTATACCCCTGAATTAGCAGGTTTTTGGATGTTCTGTCTTGTGGATGCGAAATATAAAAACCTTTTTGGTAGCGCTAGGGGTATGAATCACATACATATAATCCCTGCTTTGTTCATTTAAATTGAGAAATTTGGTAACGTCTGACTTAACCCTGCTTATGTATTCATGCTACTTTTGGATTTTAAGTGGCCTCTATATACATTTCTTATTTGTAGCTCATTTACTTGTAGTTATGACTCATCCATGTTATAAAGTTTTGTGTTCATTTTTGAATTTTGGGTATTTTCTTAGGCAAGACTAGGGCTCTGTATTTGTTTTCTAAGGCTGCTGTAATAAGCAACCACACAATTGATGGCTTAAAACAAAAGAAATTTTGACTTGCAGCTCTGGAGGCCAAAAGCCTGAAATCAAGTGTCAACAGGATTGCTTCCTTCTGGAATTTCTGAGGAAGAATCATCCCACTCATCCCTTGAATCTCTTCCTTCACATCCCTTCTTTGCGTCTTCTGTCTTCTGTAAGGACACATCATTTGATTTAGCCCCATCTTTGCCCAGGGCTAGTTCAGCTCAAGATCTTAAATTTAATTACATTTACAAGGACCATTTTTCCTGAGAAGGCCACACACAAAAGTTCCTGATGGACGTCCTACTGCAGAAACAGTGGCATATCAAAGGAGCAGGAGGTGGCTGTGGGAGTTGACTACTAAAATGTGAGAACATTGTTTACAAAAAATACTGAGCCAATAACAAACCTAAAATTTAGTCTGCTTTTTATTTTTTGCATGCACTGGCCATTCTACACATGCAATGAAATATTTCTCCTTAATGGTGTGACTTGCCTTTGCTGCTCAATCCCCCGATATTCCCCACTACTTAGAAGCAGGATTAGTGTGTGAAGTGATGAGTTTTTCTAATTCTAATGTTATGTATTTTAGATTTAATACCCTAAGTGTGAGAAAATAGATCTTTCTAACTTCACATGGGTAATAAAAATAAATATATTAATTTCATAGGTAGGAAATGTCTTATTTTAATCTTGCTACTAGGGGGATTCAACATGTTAAATCTTGTACTGGTTGTTTTGTAATCTAGTTTTATAAATTAAAAAAAAAATCACTGTCAATATTTCTGTTAGGCTGCTTTTCTTACTGCTTTAAAAAACACTACGGTAAAGATATGGGTCTCGTATCATTGTACATTTTTCTAATTATTTCTTTTTAAATTTCTTTAGGTAACATTATTTTATTTCTTGACAGAATTTTCTTTATACTCCCTTTTGTTGTATACCAATGTTTGTTTTTTAAAACTTCCTGATTTTTGGGCTATAATCTTTGAAGAGGCTGAGAACAAATTCAGATTGTTGCAGAATGTGATAATTCTATGATAAGAACACTGTTTATTTATTTATTTATTTATTTATTTTATTTATTTATTTATTTATTTATTTATTTAAAAGTGTTAGAAATATTTCATCTCCTATATCACACAGAAAATATTACCTGCAACCTGTTGGCATGGAATCTGAGCTATGTGTAGAAACTGAATACCATCAATTTCTAGTTCCTTACTTTAAGACAAATTAGGAGCTCAAAGACCTTGGCGATTGTCTGAAACTGGGACAAAATGCATATCTGTTAATCAGTACTCTCATAAAAACTGAATCTGTGTCTTTCTCCTGCTTGGTATATAGGCTAAATTCCTGAAATTATTTATGGAGCATTTAATTGATTGAATTTTCCTTATTATAAAGATACTACATTATTTATTTTTTTTAAAAAAAGCAAATAAGGTAAATTCAGAAAGACAGATACATTCAGTTTTACCCAGCACTAGAGACAAACTCTGTTAATATTTTGCTTGTGTGTGTGAATGCATAGTATTACACATTTTGTTGTTTAACATGAATGTTTTACAGGGTCGAAATATTTGTATGTTTATCATCTTAATGACTGCATAGTATTCTATCCTATGCATATGTTCACATTCATTTAATGATTTCCCAATTGTATATTTAGTTTATCTCTAATTTGTTGCTTTTATGTTGCAATTATAAGCACTGTGGATAGCCTTGTATATATTTTCTTTATGCAATTCTTATTAGTACCCTAGGATGATTTCCCCAAAGCATAATTTCTTTGGAAGACTGAGGATTTTGATTCACATAAAAGGCTTAACTTTTATTTAAAAAAATATATTGTGAACAAATTTAATATATACAAAGATACGGAAAAATAATAGACCTCTGCTTACCTGTCCCCAGGCTCATTTCTGAACTGTGGATTTAATCTGACTCTGAGAGGAATGCATGCTGGCAGCACGTGCTTGGCTCTTGAGACAGAGCATGTCTCCCTTGATGTGTTTACTTAGCACCTACTAAGTGCTGGTTCCTGTGTTGGCCTTTACAGCATAATTTCGCTTTATGGTTTTGGTTTACTTTTAGGATTATTTAGATTTCACTGGTTGGAATAGTTGAGAACTGGACAAAGTAAGAAGCACAGATTTAATGAGGTGGTAGAATCTGGGTTCCAACCAGGGTGACAAATTCCTCCCAGGTTTCCCCCTACTACTCAGATTTAGCACTGAGGATCCAGAATTCCAGGGCCCTCTCATCCAGCCAGCCATTTGCCCACTCAGGGCCCAAGCCCTCTCCCATTTGAATGATTCTTGGAGTGATGTTCTTGCATTTACCAGAACCTAGAAAATAGTGAGGAACTGGTTATTTCTGAACAGACAGGGTAGTTCTTAGTTTTGGAGAATTTATGTCCATTCGGCATTGGATGTTTTATTTTCCAGGTCTCTTCATGTGCTTGTGTGCAATGCTGCAGCTTTTGCTCTGCCGTGGAGCCTCACGAAGGATGGCCTGGAGACCACCTTCCAGGTGAATCACCTGGGGCACTTCTACCTTGTCCAGCTCCTCCAGGATGTGCTCTGCCGCTCAGCCCCGGCCCGTGTTGTGGTGGTCTCCTCGGAATCCCATAGGTGGGTCAGAAGTCACTGTGTTTTCCCTTCACTGTACAAACCTGAATTTGGCAACCTGATTAGGAGTCATCCTCATCTGAAAGTGTGGGTGTACCCAACCTGGCTCACTGAATTTTTTTAGGTCTCTTAGTATTTTGTTTTTGTTTTTTTTTTAATTGTGGGGGATTATTGGGGAGTGTGGCTACAGCTTTGCAGATTGTTTGTACAATTCTACGTCAGGCCCCTTATTGATTTTGCTTCGAGATGGAATAATAATTGATTAAATCTGAATGCCTGACCTTTATTGATTCGCCATTCAACAACTTCAACATTTCACCAAGAAGAATGTGCAGTTATTCTAGCAGGAGAAACAATGCAATTAAAGACTGCGAGATGAAATCCAATTGTTTTATAATGAGAAATTAGGGAATTCAATGCAGACATTAGCTGTGTAATTGTGGAAAGGGAAGCACTGTAGTTAGAACATATTAGAAATCTGGCCATGCCTCTTTTGGTTAAAATTTCAATTAAAACATCAGATGGCACTTCTTTTCTATTACCATTAGGAGAATATTCAATTGACTAAAAAGACATTGGAAAATTTCATCGTATTTTCAGCATACTTGTTTCTAGAGTTGGATAAACAACTATTTGTCTAAAGAGAAGTACTCAGAGAAGACAAAGGGCCTGTGAGGCAAGGCAAGATTCAATCCCTATTTGGGAGATTTTCCTGTGTGGTTGAGAGCTTTTACTCTTAGCAAAGTAGCTGGAAAAAAAATAATGTCTTAAGTCCTGAAATGTTTTAGTGACCCAGAATGAAGCTTATTTTTTTAATCATGCTTCCATAAAATGTAACCCCTGGGACTTGGAGGAGAGAGACCAGCCAAGGGTTAGCCTGAACCCTTTATCACTCCCAAACACAGGGGCTTATGGTATAAGTGACACACGGCAGATAGATTTACTTCTACCATTTTAAATTTATGATGGCTGAAATGAAAGGAAAATGCCAGTAATAATCCTCCCCCGTGTTAAAAGACACGGAACATCTAGTAATTAGATGGTAACAAAATCTGAACATCCTTATCTTTGCAGATCACCCCTGGTTGGTGGAAGAAGAAGGAGTGGGCCTGTGAAGGAGCAGGGAGGCTAGTGTGGGGGCAGGCCAGGAGGGCAAGCTCTGGACATAAATCCACCAGCCCCGATCGTTTGCCAGACGTGGAGGGCAGGCACCATGGGATATGCTTAAATGAGCTAGTGTTTAATGGGAGATGATGTTGAATTGTCAGCTGCTCACTTCCCTTTGTAAATCTGTACCTCAAAGGCTCTTTCATTTGACATCTCTGTTCTCGCCTTCACTGTGGTGTAACTTGTGCCTACTTCAGAGAGCTGAACCCTAATTTCATTTAAAAGATACATCGGAAGGAAGGGTCTTGGTCTCGCAGATTGGATGCATTTTCGTTGATAAGACAAAGCCTTCCTGAAATGCACTATTGGGCACACTCCTGTTTGGTAATGGGCACTGGTTTGCTGCTTTCTTATTGCCCTTTGCCATAGTAAAGGGTACTTTTAAAAAATGTTAACTCCCCCTGGCTGGTTTGCTGATTACACTCATCCTGCATCCCTTAGCACAAGAGAGCCAGTGTGAATATGAGGTAGCAGGGAGGTGGCAGAACCCGGAAAGCCCTTGCTCACTGCTCATGGACCCAGAATCCTAAACTATGTTGTAAAGCGGAAGTGTTGCTATCTAATTACCTCCATAAACCTTGACGGCATCTCTTCGCTGGAGTCAAGACCCCCTGTTAGGGGAAAAATAAAGTCCTAAGTTTGCAGAAAATATTATACTAGACCGCCCCAAGGCAAAATATTTATTAGCCTCCCTGTGTCTTCACTGTATTTTAGTTACTTATCTGGGGTCTGAGTCAGTGAGTTAAGTTTCTGCAAATCTAAAATAGACCATATTAAAATAAAGAACTTGACTTTCTTGCTGTGAAAAACTTCCAGATAACAATTAAAATAGAATGAAGAAGAAACACTGACTGAAACTCAAAATGGCTTGCAGCTGCGGTGGATGCCAAGTTACTACACACACAGACTCCTAATGAAAATTCATTCCTACTCTTTGAACATACCTCCTTTTGTCTACATAGAATCCAACCTAATCATTTCAGTTTAAAAGAATCCTCAGTTAAAAGAAAATGATAAAGAAGCAGTATATAGAGAAGTATAAGCTAGAGATCCCTCAAACAGCAAATGTGAATGTCCAGAGAGCAGATGTTACCATTTTTGTGTGCTGGTGGGAGGATAATTCTATCAAGACATTCATGTTTGGTTTTGTCAATTTTTCAACTTGGAAATGGAAGAGGCGGCTTTTGAAGAGTTGTTTTACTGCCTCTTGAGCTGAGAGGTGAACATGGTCGTTTTTCAGGAAGCCTGCCAGGGCTCCTGAAACCAGAAAGCTCACCCACCCTTCCCACTTCCTGGAGGACTGTCAATACAAGCTAATCAGACCTTAAAAATGGGTTTGCTGCCTGGGAGATCAGCAGGGCAGGAAACCAGGGGGCCCCAGGGCTGGGTAGGGGAGGGCTGTTTGCAGAGGGCAGTCCTGATATTTAGCAGCTGTTCTTCTCCTTGACACCTCCTTGCATCTGGTTTCATCTAATGCCTCATCATGGATCTCCCCTCCCTTGTTTCTGGATTAGGGATTGGGAATGAATGGCTTCTCTCTTCACAGGACTTTACTTGACCCAGTGTTCCCCAGTTGTGAAATCTTCCTGCCTAGTCTTTAACACCAAAGCAAAGAACTCATTCTGAACTTTATAAAATACTGTGAGATAATAATGACTGACCCAAAGGGTCTCAGCCAATCAGTAAATTGTGTCTTTCGAGCAAGGATGGAAACCAAGGTTTCTGTAAAGGAGCCTTGGCCCTTGGCTTGCAATTCATGGCCCATGATCAAAGTTAAGTGTTCTCCTCCGATCTTCTGTACCTGTGTCAGGCAGTGCAATAGGTAGCACATGAGGTGCTAACTGTCCACCTTCTTCCAAGAATGCACAGTCTACCATTGGGAGTAGGTAAACAAAGGACTTGCAATGTAGTGTGGGTCTATCTTATTAAAGACAGAGGCATGACGTATAGCCAAAAGGCAAAGATGTAACCGTTGGGTCTGACAGCTCTTGGAGGGCTGGCAGGGTTTCCCAGCTCTGGGGTAGATGTCATGGACTGGGTCCTAGGGAGTACATGCTTGGTTTCCATGGAAACATGTAGTTCTCTCTGCTTTGCCTGTCTTCTTTCTATCAAATCCCACCCTAAGAAATCATTGTGACAACCAAGAGTAGAAATGTTAGTTAGGGAAGACTTCCTGGAAGAAGTGGCACCTGAATTGGCTCAGGCTAAACAAATATGCCAAA
The DNA here is from genome assembly GCF_000260355.1 of Condylura cristata. Classification (NCBI taxonomy): domain Eukaryota; kingdom Metazoa; phylum Chordata; class Mammalia; order Eulipotyphla; family Talpidae; genus Condylura; species Condylura cristata. The sequence goes on along the minus strand of NW_004567129.1, from coordinate 8,786,865 downwards.
ACGATTTTAAGCTTTAGGTAATGAAAGGAGATCAGAAAGTGAGAGTGAGGGTGTTACATTTAGCCCCTGCCTTTTAGAGCTTGTCTGAGTCCTTGATGCTATGTTGTACTGAGAGTGGGTAAAATTTCCTGTCTTGGGTTACTGGGTTGACCACTCAATAGTCTCTTTTTCTAGAACTCTTGTATAGTGGTACCTTATTACTGTGTTGAAATGTTCATAAATAATATAGCTTTCCTGCATAAATATATTTTAATTCTATATGCTAGTGTAACTGTAATAAAGGAAAGAAATGTGAAGCAAAATATCCCGTTTTTCAACATGTAAATGCTGGTGGAAAACTGCAGGCAAGTGCTCAAGTGTTCATGTCCTTCATAAATCATCTGACTCAGGCTACTCACAAATGCAGACTGTTACTGGGTATGTGGCAGATTCTAGCAGCATGGAGTCAAGTGTCACCTCCATCCAAAATCACAAAACCTGAAATTGCATTTATTCTTTATTTTCATGGCTGTTTTACTCTATTCCTGGATATTCAGCAACATTAAAACTGTGCACATATGCAAAACATAGTTGGGCTCTAAGCTCAGACAACTATGTGCAGGCTCTTCATCTGCACAGTGTCCACAGTCTTCACTGAACATGGCTGTCTGCTCAACAGTTCCCATCCCCACTGGCTGTCATGATAACAACAGGGAAAAGAGCCCTCCTGCCTTTTCAAATTTCCTGCTAAGTTCCACTGCTTCAGATGACATTCAGAAGTCTGGGCTCTGCCTGTGGTTTGGGGCCTGGGCAACAGGCAGGCAACAGTCAGTTTCAAGGTCTCAGGCCATATCCAGGGCGATGTTCCTAGCCACAGGCTTTGTGGGTGACTTTAGAATGGCAATGTGTTTAACACCAGAAACTGGATGTCACTTGAGGGATTCCATAGAAGGGATACTTAATTACAATTAAAACATCTATTTCACCTGCTCCAGGATTTCTTAGTTTTTCCTTTTAACTCTGACCGGCAGGTATGAAGGAATAGCCAGATCTCTCTGTAAGGTGAGTTTTATCTTTTGCTTTTGTTCTCTACCACATTTAGCTAGAGGACTCTCCTTTGGCTTCCTTATTACTCATTGCAAATGCCTGGCATTGGTTTAATGAAGCAAACTCGGAGGGGTCCTTAACAAAAATGAGACCATCTAGAAAATTCCTTTTGTTATGATCCCCTACCTTTTTTTTTTTTTTTTTTGGATTTAATCTCTATTTTGTTGTTATTTTTAAAATGAAAGAAGGGAAGGAAAGAAACAAGCAGCTGGTGTTTAACGACTCCGTCAGACCCAATTATAAAACATCAGCTACTTACTTTGATTTGTGTGTGTCCATGCCAGGGGCATACTTGCAAACACTAGACTCTGCCAGAACTCATTCTGGCTTTGTTTACACTTATCTTTTAAACATATAAGACTATTGATGGCAACTCACCAAGGTTATAACCCCTTTATAATCATTAATTTTTAATCTGGCAAAGAGTCTGGGAGGCAGCAAGAATCATCTATATTTACTTGGATGCTCAAAAATGAAAATTCATAGGACTCCAGCGTTGGCTAAAATAACCCAGGAAAGCCCCGTCAAAGGTTAGGAATGTGATATCTTTCTGATTCCAAAAGCAGCAGCCCCTTTATTTAAGATGCTTTTCTCTTTAATTTAATTATCCTTGAACTTCCTGTTGAAGTTTTGGAAAAATATATGTTAGAGGCAGGGGGAGTTCAGCTGATTAAGAGTCTCCATGTGTCGGTTGGGCCTCTGTGGACTCTGTCCTTGGGTCCCATTGGCTTTTATTGTTAAATCACCATTGTTTATTTTTAAGGGACACTTTGTTTCGATGTTTGCACATTTAAGTTTTCAGTCATCTCTACATGATTTGTTAGATTTCTAATAAAAATAAAACCTACATAAGATGTCAAAGTCAGAGATGGGCTGCTTCATGCCATATTTCTTTTCTTTAAAGGTTTACTGATATTAATGATTCCTCTGGGAAACTGGACTTGAGCCGCCTTTCTCCCACTAAGAACGAGTACTGGGCCATGCTGGCTTACAACAGGTCCAAACTCTGCAACATCCTATTCTCCAGCGAGCTGCACCGCCGCCTCTCGCCGCGTGGGGTCACGAGCAATGCCTTGCACCCAGGAAACATGATGTACTCCTCCATCCATCGCAACTGGTGGCCCTACACACTGCTCTTCACCTTGGCCCGGCCATTCACCAAATCCATGGTAAGTGAACTGCCTTCGTCGCGGCAGCTGCCACACCATTGCCTTCATGGAGAGAAAGGTAAGTGAGCCGCCTCCGCCGCGTAGACGCAGCCTGCCGGCTCATGTAGGAAGAAGCTTGTGGAGAAACTCTGGCAGGTGTGTTGTGTCTTGCACTGATGAGTCTGGTCTTGGTAATAACTTCCTCGTCGAAATGGTTTTTTGTATTTCAGTCGTCTTTAGATCACATCCTGAATGTTTCTTGGCATGCTGTATGAAAGATGGGTCTTTTCAACACTGAGTTAAAGACAACAGAACGTTTTGATGGAATAACTTGTTCCCCTTTGACCTAATTGTTTTATTATTATTATTATTTAGCGGGGCTGAGTTTTGTGTTGAGAACTGTGTTTTGTGTTCGTTGGTGAAAACTACGGATTTGTGGATGCTGATTATCAGTAGATGTGGTTCCTTTGTGTTTACTCAAACTGTTTCATGATCTGAATTCATTTAATGGGTGCAAACTGGAGATAATTTGTTGAAGTGCATTTTATTCTTTACTTCCCCAGAGACAAGTTCTTTTGGGTGAATACGGCTAGATTTGGAAATGTTCACACTGATAAATGTGAAGTTTTCAATCTTTGATGGCTGTCTGTAGAACAACCACATCTAGAAACTTCTTCCATGGAAGCATTTTAGTAGCAAGTAGTTGAAATGAGAAAAAAAAAATGCACATTTTACTTAATATATCTGGTATAGTTCTCTTGACATGTTTTTCAAATGTTCATGCCTTTGTAAATATTTTCCTGTTAGTGGACTCTAGTATTGCAATTAAGCAACTTAGCATCCTTAGAAATCAGCCTTTTCCCTACCAATTCTTGACCTCTAGGGATATCTCAGGTGAAAGCACTCTCCTCCAACTTAGTGGGTAAAGGGCCTCATGACCTCTGAATACAGTCTACCTTCTGCAGCTACTCCCATGTACCATTCTTAAACTGGCATTTTTGGATGACTTTAAACCAATGGGAAAATCTTTTGAACTGCTTCAGTATAAAGTCAGTCAGTGCGACTTTTATTCAAATTACCAGCTATGAAGTAAGTGGTGCAGACCAGATCCAAGAGTGGCATTCTTCATCTGAGGGCAAGAGAGAGGGTCTCTCAGAATAGTTTTGGGGGCTAGGTATGGACAGGACTCAAGCCAAATGGAAAACTGGAGTGTGGGATTGGAAACTTAGGTGGAATTGTTTCCATCCAGCCAAGGATCTCCAAGGAAGCAGGAGGTGATTGCTCAGTGAGCACCACACCTGAACTCGTTCTAGCATTACTAGGTGCCTCACAGCCTCTTCTCCCTACGCACAGCTAGTGTATAGTGGCCCCAGCTGCTCACCACCCCCTCCCTTTCTCCTCTCCCCTGCCACGAGAGCCCAGGCATCACCCATACGTGAACAGATGCTAATGCTGCAGCAAGGCAGGCTTGAACGGAGGGAATGCTATAGACCATAGATAGAACAAGGGCTGGTCTTTATGACCCCACATAAAAGGGGTTGGAGAATAACCAGTAAGCCTTAAGAAGCTTTGAAGAAAAGTGAAGATGCTACCAAAAAAAAGTTTTTGGTTAAGTTACTTAGGGAGAGGGCATGCCCATAGAAAATCCTTCCCTTGAGGCAGCAAAGGGATTCAGCATGACTTTAGGTGGTGGAGAGAATGAGAAAGACTGGATCACAACATTGAGCAGCATTTCTGTTCAGGACCCTACTGGTGAAGCCCTAGCTTTTCTCTTTGACAACTGGGATAACTTGAGCAATGCATGTAAGCTCTCTGAGCCTGTTTCTTCACAGCCAAGATGGCAGTGCAGGATCTGCAGAAGTGGAAATAAGGGATATAAAAATTCCTGTGATGATTTCACACTGGCTGTATGGTATGTAGCCACTGGATGGACACATATAGTTATGGAGCCCTTGGAAAGTGGTAATTACAACTGAGGAACTGACTTTTTAATTGAATTTCAGTTCAAATAAACTCAGCTGTACATACCTAATGGCTGCCATGTTGGAAGTCACTGTTGAGGAATGTGCCCAGCATAGTGTCTGTTCTGTTGTGCTTCTTGCTTTGATGGTTGCTGATCTTGTTTTATTAACTTTGGGGAAGATTATTCTCTAAAATGTCACTGCTGCTGGTGGATACAAGCATCACAGGACTGAAGGAATCTGATAATTTGGAGCCTGGTGGTGGTATGTGGGAAGGGGTGCTCTGTCCCTAAACCCAAAGGCTCAGGGAGAGGGCTACTGGCAAAGGACGGAGGGTGTCCAGGTGGAGTGAGCCGAGTTTGGCGATCCCCAACCTACACATCCCCTGGGGAAGTCATTGTGGGGTGGACTGTCCTTGTTCCTGCCCCTGGGTAATTAGAAAATAGTATCTTTGACATGAACAAAATTGTTAAGGGGAAGGATGTCCTAAAAGAACTCTGCAGAGTCTTGTGGACTCCACCCCCTACTCTAGCTTTCTGGACTCTACCCCCTACTCCAGTGGTTGGAAACTACAACTCCCAGCAGTACCAGGGAGAGAATTGCGAAGACTCAGGGGCGGAGCTAAACAGGAGTTCTGGGACATTGGGGGATAAATCGGGCACAATTGGGTCTCTTGCACTCTCACTAGGGAAATGGCTCTGTGGACCTTGTGACTCGGGGCTTTCAGTTAGTTACCAGAGCTCCAAGTCTGCAGAGCTGGTAAGATATTCCAGTTGTTGTTTCCTATTCTTTCCCCCTTTTTGTAAATAAACCCATTTTGACCCTTTTGTGTGTGCCTTCAGTATAACTGAATTTTAAGTGTGCAGGTAAGATCCCATCGACAGGTGGCCCAGTTCACTCTGGGTTGCCCTGGAACAAAAGTACTTTTTCAGATTAGGAAGACTAGAAAATATGGAGCTAAGTTAAATTGTCAGGAAAATCTTTTATATTTATATATTTGGTGATAATTCTCAATCATCAGAGTTCCTTATGACTAGGTTAATAAAAACTTAGAATGAGAACTATGGCTTTATTTGTTGAACCCAGAGCCAGCCATTACTCTTCCATAAACATTAAAGTCTCTGGGTATGCAGAAGAGGAATAAGCATGTTGATTGACCTGGGGTCAGCCTCTTTTACTGGTAGGTCGGACTGGGCTTTCTGGAAATGTCAACCTCAAATTCTGTCCTTCTGTACATTACCTGGCATTGCTTACATTATGGTAAGTTTTTATTAATAGACAAAAGGTAAACTTCTTCCAGTTAATGCAAACATAATTTTGGATATAACCCATGTAGTTGCATCCCTGTTCCCAACACGTGTAAGAACTGGATTCCTGAGTGTCCATGTGGAAGCTTAGCAGTGTCCTCATCACCAGCGGCTTGACAACTAGTGTTCTGTTGTGCTTCTTCCCCTCTTATACATTTCACTTCAGAGAAAGTGTTTTTCTTTTGACATGACTGTTGCTGGAATATACGTTTCTTTGCACAAGGCAAAGGAAACAAGACACACAGCCCAGCCCTGTGCTTTGAGGGCCTGTGTTTGCTTCTCCACGTTAGTCGACTCCCTTAAGTATTAAACAGCAGTATTCTAATATCAACGTCCCTTTTTTATTTGCTGTGACTTGCTGTGACTATGGTGATTTTAGTTACAGTAATTAGGTCACCCTTCATGGAGTCAGGCTATTTTAAGTGCCTCTTTAAGGAATATTGTTGCAGATCAGTAATTTTACAATTGGATGTTCTTGTGCAACTTTATTAAATGTAATCTGTCTTTTAAATGTTGCCCTTTTACAGTTATACATTTCTAATTGTTGCTGTAAATGCATTATCACTTTGAAATTAATTAATTTTTCCATTTTGGCTGCCTGCAGTATAATAATCACTAATGAGAAACTCACAGGGATTAATTCTCAGCACAGCGACCCCTACTGGCCAATCTATGTCTCTGCCACTTCGTCCTGGTGATCCAGAGAAGAGGATAGATTTATTGGTGGTCCTGTGGGAGGAGCTGTTACTCCCCACGCCCCATCCCCACCCCATTCATAATAAAAAAGGAGTAGTTAAAATGATAACATGATTATTTTTAATTACCTTTAAAAAGGATGCAGACTTCAACTTACTGCTTTTGAAACGTGTTGATATAACTGAAGTATGCTGAGAACTTTCTATTATGAGGCCACATCTAGTGCATGTATGCTCATTTATTATTATTATTTTTGTCTTTCTGGCTTTCTTCTTTTATGTAGTTAGTTCATTTTCAAATTATATTTTGCATGTGTCAGTATAGTGAATGTTACATGTTAGTATATATAGTATATTCATATGTGCATATTCCTTATGGCCTTGATTCACAAAGTCAAGCATATTGTATTATTAGGTGAGAGCAAAGGGTTTTTGGCTATTTACAGTCGGTCGTTGCCATATGTTATGCCTTTTAGATTCCTGCCGTACTCTGCAGTAAGATACAAACTGACAGTTAAGGCCAAACACCTATGATGACCTGTCTGTATTAGCATGAGTCTTCATTATTCCTCACAAAAATTTTAAAGTATTAGAATTATTAGCCTTGTTTTGCAATTTAAAAACATAGGGTCGTTACCCAACTTGCCTGGGAACATCCTGCAGACCCTTCATCAGCTACTTCTAAGTCCATTTGCTTTGTCAAATGCACCACAGCATCTCTGCCATGGATGGCTAATTGTGTGGTTATATTTCTTTTAGAAAGGGTTTGAAAGTATCTTCATGAAAATAACCACTCCCTTCCTACACACACACACACATACACACACACACACACTTGCCCCCCCCCTCCCCAATAAGCTTTTAATTCTGGTAAACAGCATCTTAGCTACAAGTTCTAGGCCCCAGCCAGCCCTCTGTGGGTCAGTGTGTCAGTTTGAAGCTGAATACCATCACGTGCTTCTTAGGGTGTTTTGTGCAACCAAATATTTGTGTTGGCAGGTAACAGTAGAAAGAATATCATGTGTTAGGGTAGCAAGAGCTTAGCAGATGTTTTAGGGAACTGCATTTTCAAATCATTCCACATTACCAAATGGCTTGAGTTTGTAGGACTTCTGAAACGATTGGGTTACGTTTCCTGTGGCCGTGCAAAGCCCGTCATTGTGCTGAGTCTTAACAGATGTGCAGCTACCCTGCTAATGGATGGGCCTGCAATGCCGGTCCTGTTGCAGAGTTATAAATTATAACTAGAAAAAGCACAAGATGTCATTCTTCTAACCTTCGAGAAAGCCAAGCTGGGTAATTCTGCCCTTGAATAACCTGCTGCAGGGTGATTTATCGTTGTAAAATTTAAAACATAATGAAGGAGATAATAGATGTTGATTTGTTCTTTAAATTAGTATTTTAGAAAAATACTCCCTCCCCCCCCCCCTTTAAATCCCTGCCACTGACTGACTACACTCTAGATATTATCAAGGACAGAACCAGTCTTTGAGTCTTACACTGAAGTCTCATGTAAATGGTGAAAAGCACAGAAAGCCGGGGCCTTTTTCTGTGTTGGGAGAAGGAAGTAGGATTTTCTTTTTAATATTTATTTTATTTATACATACAGAACTGGGGTATTGGCCAGAGGTGCAGCGGCAGTGAGAAGATTCACTAGAGACAGAACAGGCAGATTAATGAAGTACACTGCTGAGGGGCGCAGCGGGCAGGTCAGGAGAGGTCTGCTGTGCCATGTGGGTCAGCTCCCTGGCCAGGGTTCAAACTCGTGTTGAAGTTGCTGTGACTGGCTTCATAATGCTATACTTTAGCCCAATGCACCGCTAGGGAGGGCCCAGAATAAGGATTTTCAAAGTGGAAATTTCAGCATTGTCTTCTGTAATCTAGATTATTTTTGAGGCTCTGGGTAATGGTTGAATTCTCTAGCAGCCTCACTCTCACCAGTCTAGATATATTATAAGCCATATTCCTAGGACCGCTCTGTGGTTGGGCCACACTTGAGCCTCCTACAGACCCTCATAGAAGGTCCTGGGTCTGGATTCTCCCAGAGGCCCCTCCTATAGCCTCTAACATTCTTCTCACTTTTCAGGATTATCATTAGCTTTGGTTTTATTAGTCATCTTTCATTTCCATCTGGAGCTTTAAAATTTACAGTGTTTGCTCAATTCAGAGATCAAGGGATATGGTAGGTTGGAACAGAGCAAAGGATTTAGAATCATTAGGCCTGTGTTCAAAACTCTGATTTCCCTGTTTGAAGCTGCATAAATTTGAAATGATTCAGCCTCTCTAAAGCTTATTTTCCACATACGTTTAGATGTTTTGGGCTGCAAGTTATTAACACCCAGTTAAAAGTAGTTGGAACAGTGAAGATTTGTTTTTCTAATATATCCAGACACACAGAGGCCAGCCAGGTATGTTTGGCTGCCATATAAGCAGCTCCTTTGTAAGTGCCTTGGCGGTCCTCTTATGCTTGTAAGATGGTGCAGCAGTGCAAACATGCATCTTGCATGATAAGGTCTGAAGGCAGGAAGGGAGGGATGGGACTTCTTGTATGCCTCCTTTTTTTTTTTTTTAAATCAAGAAGAATCGTTCTGTCTTGGAACTGTTATTCCTAATAGACTTCCCCTCAGTTCCCACTGGGCTGTATTAAGTCACCTGGGCATAACCTAAGTGCATGGGAGTCTGGGAAGTACCCTTCTGGCATATTGTGTATCTAGGGTGGGAGGCAAACTCTTGACGTCAGGGAGTAGACACTGTTCACTTGGTGTGCATATAGTTTTTTCATCAGTCAAGTGGAAATTCTATAATTCTATATTATAGGGTCCTTGTGAAAGGAAATGAAAATTAGAAATTAGTATGAAGTGCAAGGCACCTGGCCTTACACAGTCCTCTTTTACTCAACCAATTTGCCTTGAGCTACTTTGGACCCTCGTCTCCTGCTCATGTGTTTGAAACATACTGTTCTTCAGTCTAGAGCATTGCTTCCTTCCCCATTATTAATTATTTTCTACTCATTCTTTAAAACAAAATCCAAACATCATACATCAAGGAAGCATTAGACCAAGATTTGGCCAAGATAAACATTGCCTGCTCTCCTAAGAGCCAGTGCCTATAATACTGCCTAACACAAACTAGCGCCCCTCAAGTGAAGGTGAGCAAACAAATGAAGGACCCCAGGACTTAACAACAGTTAAGACAAATGTAATTTAGAAAACTGGTCTCTGTGGCATTGCATTGCATGTCTGATCCCTCACTCTTGAAAGTGCTGAGTTTGCCGGCAAACTGCTGTATCCCATACATACTCAAGGATATTCATAAATGAATAAACAAAATGAGTGCTTACTGAATGGCAGTCCACTCCTTCCCATCAGGCTCTCTGTGGTGGGCAAGGGATTACAGTTTAGAAGTCTCGATATAATAGCAGGTGTGGCCAGGGCAGCAGCCCCGAGACACATGACTTGGACTCATGTGTCGTGCAGTCCCCTTAGACAGCTGGGTCCAGAACCCATGGTCTCCCAGATTTCTGGTCAAGTGTCATATAAGGGATTGACAATGACACACGTGCGTGATGGGAAACGTGTGGTGAGAACATGATAAGGCATAGGAGAGAGAGAGAGGCTAAGCTTTAGTGTGGGGCAGCTGTAGGGTGAAAGCCAACCTCCATCCACACTAACTGTTGGGCACATTTCATTAAGATTCTTGTTTAAAACTGAAATGTTATACCCACCTCATGGACTTGTGTTGAGAACTGAAGGGGATCATAAATGTATAGCACCTACAATGTGCTAGATGCTCAATCAGCATTAACTGGTAATCATCATCATTATTATTATTATTGACTTGTATTGATAATTAAAGGCCTTGAATGTACGGCATTCAGAACATGCTAGATACTCAGTAGAAGTAGATCTTTATTGTTAATGCTGTTACAGTTACCATTGGCATTATTTTTTAAACCAGAAGGGTAGTTTCTCTCTCCATTGCTGATAGAAGCCGTTCTGATAACGCTCTGTGTCTGTCACCACAGGGCTAGTTTTTTCTGTGAGCCTTTCAGCACTCACACATGGTAGACAAGCTTGAGGAGCACATCGGGGCCCTCAGGGGTTAGGGGGCTAACAGTGTTTCATTTAAGCCCTCTTGGCTACCTGTTTTAAGCAACCAACGTTACACCTCAACTTTGAGAAAAGATAATCCCTTTCTTGTTAAAAACAAAACAAAGTAAAACAAAGAAAAATAAGGCTGACTTTGTGGGGTCGCCTCGCCTCATCCCTGTATTTTCTCTGCCTTGCTCTATCATATTTTAAGTCTGGCTCAGCCTTTGTTCCTGAATGAAGCCCAAGAGAGGGAAAAGTGACTATGTGGCTTAATATGTGTGACAAATTATTTAATGAACATTTAACCAAGATTTGAAATTCGCCTCCTTTTATCTTCCTCGTTTCCTTTTCTCCTGCCTGCCCATCGGCATTTCGGTAATGCATTGCCTCTTTTAAACTCTCTTTCTAGCCCTTTTATTACTGTTCCCCCCCCCCCCCGTTAGTGGCGACTTCTTTGATCCTCCCCCATCTAGTTTCCTTTTCTCCAATTTCATACTTCTTTCCAGTGATTTTTGGCTGCTGTGCAGTGTGGCTATTGGAGGCCAGCACAAGGAACAGAGGCCAGGTCTTTGGACTGCCCCGCGACGAAGCTTCTGAAATGCATTTGTATGAACTGTGATTCCCGTCAAACTCACCGGACACACTGCTTTTCCCTTGTGACAGGGAAGGTAATATTTTCCTAGCAGCAATAAAAAGAACTCGGATCTAGTATTCTGAGTGGTTCAGAAACTGAAATCCACTCATTTATTATTACTAAGAAAAAGGAGTCGGGGAGGCCATCTCTTTATTACCTCACACCCTTACTAAGTACCTGGCTTTGTGCTTCTGGATTGACATCTTTGTATCTTGGCTCAGGTAATATGAAGAGTTTGCCACAGTGGGATTATGTGGATGAAACGATTGTATCTCTGAACCAGTCACTCACCTGCTCTGGCCCTCAGTTTTCTTGTCTGTGAAATGAGTCATTTAATCAAGATTTAATGTCCTGTGGGCTTTGGGTTTTACCAAACATGTAATTCAAAAGGGATTTTAAAGGGAGATTAACTCAAGTTTATTCTTACTGCTGAAAAATTGGAATGCCAAACAAGCCCACTATCACCAGCCTTACATAGAAGAAAGAGTATTTTCATGTCAAAAACTTTTTGAATCTTAGAAAAGTATGAAATTTGTATGTATTTTAGAGTAATGATACCCTAGATTTTGTCTGTTCTCTTCAGTTTACTAATGGTGTCTAGCTTTACCGTCTTTGCTGTAACATCAGCTACTGTGTATCTCAGTGGTTATTAAGAGGAGTCAAGACAGGAAGCATTAGAAGTACCTAGAAACACTTCTGAGACATCAAAGGACCTCAGAAAAGGTGATATCATTATTACTACCTTGTAATTTTATAACTGTTTATCACCAAACAAAAACGATATATTATGATGACATGTTTTTATAGGTGGTGATAGTTGACTGTAATAAGTAGACTGTCTACTTAATTGTTGGTGGTTTATGCTCACCTTGTATTTTGTTTTGCTGTATGGAAAGGTCATGAGTGCAGATATCTCACTTATCTTTCTTTTTACACCATCCGAAATCATGCTTTTCAGAAAGTAAGTTCTAGAGAGATGTTGCAATTGTCTCTCACTTTATGCAAACAGTGGAGTGTTTGATCTTAGAAGAACCTGGCTCATACAAGTTTTCTATGCCATTATGGAAGAGGGTCTGGGCAGATGAAATTCACCAAACTGTAAAGGAAACTGGAAGCATGGCTGTATACTTTTACTTTGATGCCAACACCAATTTTAGTGTTTCAATACTAAGATAATAAAATATTCTTTAAGCATTTAGTACAGATTATTAAATCTCTGCTAAGCCACTTATGTCATCATCACAATGATGGTAGAAACTCAATAAAACTGTTCTTTTTATTAACAGTTGAAGAAATGGAATTTAAAGATGCTAAGTAACTTATCTCAGGTCACTTAGTTAGTAAATGAAGGGGATGGAACAGAACCCTTTCTAATGTAAGGGAAGCTGGTACTATAACTGTGTCGACTCTTTATGCATTTGTTTATGTCTTTGTGTTCCATTATTCCAACAAGTGATAAGAACAAATTAGAGGTGAATTAAAGGCAAAAGAAGGCACAAAACTGAACATTTACTTGAGAAGGAAAAATAATTCTTGCAAGGTTGCATTTCATAGAAAAAATAATTCATGCAAGATTGAACTTCTTAAGTCTCTCCAGCTGTCACTGAGTAGTTTTTTTCCAGGAGTAGAAGGCACTGGCAAGAGGCACACTTAATGTTAAGGTCTTAGTGGTTAGTGGGAAGCAGAGGGAACTATTAGTAGTTCTAGGACTTACTATGCAACCATCACTTACCCTGATTCAGTGCATAACAATATAGTTCTGTGACTACTTGGCCATTTCTAACTCAGTTGTATGATGCTAAGAAAGAGAGCACAACAATTCATAACAGGATAGCAAACTTTCTCAAGTTGAGCAAAACAGAAAGGCAGAAATTAATAACAGCTCTATGTTGATCTCTACCACTGCATAGTATGTTGCTCCCAAATTGATTGACTTAAAAACAATACCCATTTCTTACCTAACAAGGTCTGTAATCAGAGACCCAGCCTGGTTTAACTGCTTGAGAATCAATGCACCAGCTGTAGGCTCTGAGGCACAGCTGGAGATGCCAGGCTCCAGTTCCTTGTAGCCTGGTAGACTGAGGACCTGGTTTCTCTCTGCTCTTGCTGGAGCTTTCTCTCATTTGGTTTGTTGACATATAGGCCTCTGTACCTGGTGGCACATTTGGTAGGTGTTAGCTCAGATGACACTCTCTGCCAGTAGCATGGAAGTCTCAGTCCTCTGCAACCTGGCCATGGCAGTGGCATCTTATCATTTTTGTCAAGTTGTGAGAAGCAAGTCCCCAGGTCTGACCCACACTCTCTGGAAGAGAATTTCACAGTGACATGAATACTGGGAGGCAGTAGGGGCCATCATAGGGGCCACATGTCAGTTTTGATTGTTTTTTAGTGCTTTTGGTACGTCTACAGTGGCAGATTTACTCTTAGGCCTTGATATTTCTTGGCCTTAAGCCACAGCATTCACTACTGACATGTGTGGCTTTGACTTGAATGTCTCTGACATTCATGGTTTCTGTATTCTTGTCTCTCTCTCTGGGCACACATATAGCTATTGGTTGCACACATATAAAAAATATACTTAGTATTTCTACTTCCTGGTGGGAAATCAGATTTAGTCCTTTAATAAAAGTTTGTTGAAAAAAATAAAGAAATATGAGGATCATGTTTCCTGAAGTCCGAGTATTTGTTTTCTTGCTGTTTTGGAGAGTGAACCATATTAGTCATTGGTCCAAAATTTGTTTTTAAAGTAACTTGCATTGCCGAGTTTTGATTTGAGTTTCAAAAATGGGCCAGAGGTTCTGGATCTTCTTCTTTTTTTTTTTTTTATTTTGAAGTCATAGAGCTAGATTAAGACTCACTGATTATAGCAAATCCCAGGTGAACTAGTCTCCTTGCTTTAGACAAATCATAATGTTCACGATTTGTCCTCCAAGTTGTTGTTTTGGGGTTATTTTTTTTTAAAGTAGAAATCTAAGAAAGAAAACCTTTACTCTTCTCAGAAAATACTGTAGAGGTTGATTTTGAATGCAGAGTTTCAGTTTTCACATTATAAAACCACTCGTTTAAAATGTATAGTAAGTAGTGTCTTTTATTTAGTAATATTCAGATTTACCCTGTGAAATATCAAGCTGTTTTACTCAGCTGAGTTTTTGGCTTTTCCACACACCACCTTGTATAGAATCTGCACCACTTGAAACAGTTCATCCTTAAGTTTCAGAGGACGGGGTCTCTTTAATCATTAACATTTCGGAAAAAGAAAGTGAAATATTCTTTAAGAAGCCAAAGTAATCCACGGGAATGTATGGTGTTTGTTCAGCTGGATATCTTATTTATTTGAAGTACTAAGAGAAATCTCTTCTGACTGCTCAAAAAGGGGAAGAATAAACAGTAAGAGTATCCAAGTAATCTGAGCTAGAAAGTCCCTCCTTTCACAGAAAAGTTATAAAAAGTATATTTTCAAGATCCAAAAAAAATACTGTATATCAACTACTGAGACCTGAATAATGTTTTCTTAGTATTTTCACTCTTTAAAAGAAAAAAAGAAAACCTGTAAAATCTGGGAACTTAAAATTTGGGTGGGGGGATATTTCAATATTCTTAGACAGGTGAATGGAATAAGTCTGTTTTTTCTTTTTACAACATAACATATCTTGCTAGCTTTTATGTCATTTATCTCTTTGTTGACTTTACACAAGCATAAAAGACCAGCTAATGAAATTAGCATGGCTAAATCTCAACATTAATTCTGAGCATACTTCCGATAAAGAAGGCATTAAGAAGATGTTTTAAAGAAAATAAAAAAAATGAACTTATTATAGAGAATTTGAATCTGGGAGTATAGCTAGCCATGAAAATAAAATAGATTGATTTTCCTTTTATTTTCTATATTCCAACCACTGGGAAAGTAGGAAAGGGGTGACATATTTCTGTGGATAAAAAGCAAGGAGTATAATGGGCTCCTTTATCCCTAACCTGGAAGGATCTTTGCTGCAATTTGCTTCCCCCTTTAACTTAATCTTATTTGCCATATCTTCTCAATAACACTGTCTCTTTACCAGGCCCAAGTCTCTGTTGGGTTCATATTTGAACCCAGAGGGTAAGTCTTTTACATCCAAAGCCAAAATTCAAAAGAAGTAAATTTATCTTTGCCAAGTCTCCCTGATCATTGACTTAGTGCCACCTTAGATGTGGTATGAAGAGTTGATGTTTTCCGTAAGACATGGGAAATTCACTGTGAGTGTCCCCCAAGAAGTGTATGTTCTATAGGTCTCAAGGACAAAGATAATCAATAATAACAACAAAATTGCTCAAACTTATGAGGACTCATCTATGCCAAGTCAACCCCATCATTGAAAGTACCTTTCCTGTAGCGACTCTTTCACTTCCCTCAGTCACTACCTAAATATGAGGTACAGAGGAGCTGAGAACAGCAAACTGATGTCTCTGTTGCAAAAGAGAACATTCTGATGTAGCAGAAGGCTGTGCCTGGACTTTGAAGGAGAGGGCACTGGGCTCTGCATCCTGGTCCTCCTGCCCATTGACCCCTGCCAACATAGGCAAGTCACATTGCCTCTCTGGGCCTCAAGTTATCTGTTTCTCTGTAAAATGGAGGAAAATAGTTGTTGGAGGATTAAGGCACAGCTCAACTTTAAGATATGTAGTAAACACTGGGAAAGTGCTAGTTTTCTTTGTTTTCTACCAGTGTGAACTTTTCTGAAATCTTAACCATCTTTAAGGACACCCAGGAAGTCTTGTCAAGGATGTTTAGTACACAATGCTAAAATGTGTAAAGCTGTGCCACTGTGTGACAGCACTCTTTAACTCTGAGGGAACCTCCAAGGAACGCCTATAGTACCTTTCCCTTGCTCATAAAACTATAATATATTATTGTTGGAGCTCTGACTAATTTTGTGTTCTTCACAGCAGGCAGATTTAACTTTCCTCCAGTTTTTAGAGACTTGAAAATATTTTCTTCACCTTTTTCTTTACGTATTCTTTCTTTTTATTTTTAAAATTTATTTATTTATGCATACCGAACTGGGGTACAGGCCTGAGATGCAGGAGTGGTGAGAGGATTCACCAGAGGCAGAGTGGGGAATAGAACAGGCAGATGGACAACGTACACTGCTGAGGGGAGCAGTGGGCGAGACAGGAGAGGTCTGCTATGCCATGTGGATCACCTCCGGGGCTGGGGATCGAACTCATAGTGAAGCAGCTGCGCTAGCTTGCAGTGCTGCATCCTAACCCATTGTACTACTAGGGAGCGTCTGGTCCTACTTATTCTTTCTGTAAGTCACCTTAGGTCTTTTTTTTTTTTGGAAAAAGGTAAACTATGGCTCAATAATGTGGTTTAGGTTGAAGTATAGGCAAATCCTGTAGAAGTCCTTAACACCAGGCCAAAGGCAACTTAGTATCTTGGTCCGAACTTTCGGGTACTTTCTGTATTCTCCACATTCAACAAAATAATTTAGTTGATGTTCTCTGGGGGGACAAAGGAATATTTTAATAAAATCATTCATTTCAGACAAATTCCAAATTCATTTCATTTCAAAAAAAAGCTGTCACCTTTTTTTCTTCATATACTTTGTATGATTGCATATCAAGCAAAATATCAGTCTTCCAGATGGTAATCTTTTAGTTAGCTATGTATGTGTGTGTGTGTGCGTGCTCACAGTAACAGTTCTTCAAGGACCTAATTAATGTGTATTTATTCCTTTTTGGGTCTTTTTTCTTATTATTTTTTGGCTATTTTCCTTCCCCTATGCCCACTATTGTTTTCTAGTGAGCTATTTATAACTTAAATATATCTTTCTGAAAAATTTATTTCATATTCAGCTCATTTAAAATGGTTTATAAAGAGAAATGTTGCTAACAATGGCCATCCACGGGGCATTTTCAGAGAGTAAACTCTCTAAAAATGGGTTTATTTGTTTGTTATATGACGTAGATAGGCATGTGCAGTTAGAAAATCTATTTAGCGGGAGAGGGGAGATAAAACCAGTTATTTCAGCATGCAATTTTGTTCCTGAGGCTTTTTTTTTTTTGCCCTATGTTTATGAATAAAACATTTTAATCAAAACAATATCAACAGGGACTGTGTAGAGTCTAGTACAGGGTAATTCCACTGTCAATTAAATACGCTAGTATTTAAAGAATACAGGAATAGGTTGTTGCTGTGTTGTTGTTTTTTTTTTTTTTTAACTGAATTTTTCTCATCAGGACTAATTTTATTTTTCCAAACATTTTATAATGAAGAATTTCTCATCTGTTTCTGTACATGCCAAATGTTACCACTTTTTTCATTCTGAGTTTTTGTTCATGTCAGCTCTTTCCACCAAGCCCACACTGTCAAACTGGGCAAATACAAAATTTCACCATGTTCAGCTTTTGTCACCAAACTTCTACGGTGGTATTTTGACCAGAAATATAATATGAGTTTTACTTAAACGACCAATGCTGTGTTCTCCGTTGATATCTAAAAACACTTTTTGGCAAGTCCATGGCACCATCCTACAATTTCTCCATTACTCAGGGGTAGTCTCTGCGCAGGTTGCCAATCTGATTATTTTTCAAACTTGAGAGACTATGGAGGCTTTTCAAACCCTTGCCTTTTCTAAGCTGTCGCAGGGAACATAGTGAGTGAAAGGTCAGTATGTTCCTCCCTACTGCTGCTCAGAATAGTGTCTTGATGCCACACCTCAATGCATATATTCTGCTGCATGTACAGTTGTGTTTTGTGTATAATGTGTGTGTATGTGTAAGGGGACAAAGTGTCATAAGACGATGTTCCAACTATGGGTAGTGTTGTCTGATGCTTTTTTCTTCGTTACACTTATTTTTTCAAAGTGCTGACTGTGACCCAGTTTCACCACCCACCATTGGTTTCACCACTCATTGTATTGCAGTCCATCCTTTGAAAATTGCTGCTCTAGAACTACTTGATCTGCTCCTATCAGATAAATGTGCATCGAGTGCGTCAGGTGCTGACTTAATACAAAAGTAGACTTAATACAAAAGTAAGCAAGTCATTGTCCTCTGCCTGTGGGACAGAGATGTTAAGGATACTGGAGTGAGGTGAAGTAGGTTCCACAGACACATAGTGTTTCTCTTTCTTGGAGGTGGATACAAGAACAGTTAAATGCATGTGCACAAAGGAGATCACATCTTCACCAATGTCTTGAAAGACATGTGGGGATGGATATATAGATACAAAAAAGAACATCTCAGGTAGACTTTGCAGGAATGGTAGAACTGGGAGTAAGACTAGAGACAAAAAATAAGAGGGCACTAAAAAGTCAGCATTCAAGATAAACAATATATTTTTTTTAAGATTTATTTATTCATATAAGAGCTGGGGTATAGGCCAGAGGTGCAGGGATTGAGAGCATTCACCAGAGACAGACTGGGAGCAGAACAGGCAGATTGACTGAAATACACCACTGAAGGGAGCAGTGGGTGATCAAGGAGAGGTCTGCCATACCATGTGGGTCACCTCCCTGGCCAGGAATCAAACTCACGCTGTAGTGGCTGCAAGTAGCTTCCTAATGCTGTGCTTTAACCTGTTGCACCACCAGGGAGGGCCCAGATAAACAGTGTTTTAATGCAACATTTTACAAGGTTAAAATCGACCCCCAAATATCATGATGAACAAAGCTTCACGTTTTAAATCAAGACAGAACCATATTGTAGCAAAAGCTCGAGTAATGGATTAAATATGGATTTGTGGTAAGCTGTGCAGGAGGTAAAGGTGAAAAATAACCACCAAGGGTCTGGTTAAGGATTTGGTCTTATCATCTCATGTTAAAATTGATAGTGATGATTCAACGAGCATTTATTGAGCAGTTTCTATATTGCAAGGTCTGTCCTCAGTACCTAACCTATTTCTCACATTGATTCTTTTGGAGTGGTATTCCCTGGTTTTATTCAGAAGACTTGAAGGTAATAATTTACCTACTCAACATCACATAACAAAAAAGCTGTGGAGTGAAAATTCAGATCTTTTCTAAGTCTCTGCCTCCTACATCCTACCATCAGCCATCTCACGTGGCTCACAATTGTGGCTGGGCTTCAGAGGCAGCACAAAAGTACATAATGAAGAAGAAGAGATTTTTAAGTTCTAGACCAATAGAGGCTGAACGAGTTGGCCTTTTAGAAAATTTTTTAATTTTTTAAATTACAGCATTAATTTAGTAAAGGCAGCATTGGATATAGATAAAAGTAGAAAATAATTTTTGATGTGTTAAATGAATAAGATGCATGGGCAAGAATAATAAGGGCTATGTGCACGTGTAGATGAAGATGTCAAGATGCCCATGCATGCAAGTGTAAAGGGCACCTCTCACACCTTTTATTTAATGCTCAACAAAACCTTATCCTGTCTTTTCGTTTGTAAAGCAGTAGTGTTGACCTCTTGTCTTAAGGATAGCTGATAGAGGAAATATTGGACTACATTTTAACATACTTTTCCATCAGAGAGGTTGATCATTTATTTCTATAAATAGTTGTGAGAATTGTGAACCTTTGATAGCGACATCTTGATATACCTTTTGGTGTTGGTAAATATAAAGAAATGTGTCAGGCAGATTCTGACAAGAGAATATTTAGAATATTTGTGTGTCACTTCTGTAATAGGTAAAAGTTATCATTCCTGTTCATTATTTAAGTAGCTATGCTCTTTCAGTGAAGACCAAAATTAGCAAACCACTTTCACTGATTTGAGATATGTAATGAAGTTGGCAATTGCCCGATGACAGAACTCACTAATAGCTCATGTGGCCTTGGCTGGTCCTTCCTATAAAGAGCCACTTGTACTTCTCCAAGTACACACATCCCCCTGTGGGCTGGCAGTATTGTCCTAAGCAGTGACTTACACAGTGCTCCTGGAAGGATGTGGAAATGTCAGACCGTATGTGACCATCCACAATTTTCATCTGCTGTGCTCCTGGTGGGGCTGGCATCTATTTAGACTGGTAACGTTCTCTCCAGTTTTGTGTGTGTGTGTGTGTGTGTGTGTGTGTCTGCTTCCTTTTGTTTGTTTTGGTACTATTGTCCTTTTTAAGGCCTTACCCCGCTCACAGATAATGGTTCTTCCAAAGCAGGATCTTCCAGAAGCAGCAGAAACTCTCCTGCAAATAGGCCATTTCACCAGTTTGAATAAAACTGCAAAAAGCTTTTTCATTCATTCAGATTTGTTACCTGTTCTCTTGGCCCTTTCAAAGTAATGACTAATTACAGCTCCTAAGTACGGGTCTGCACATTTGTCCTGAGCTAGTGAAGGTGAATTCTAACCAAGTTAGTGGATGGAAATATAAAAGTTCTTGTTTTTCATTGTTTTATTCAATTCACAAATTTTTATTCTCTGACTAGGCTTTCTCCTGGGAAATCTTAACACTTCTTTTTACCAAAGCTACTACTTTTACCGCCTTTGTGAGGATAGATCACAGAAGTTTGTATAAACAGATCATGAACTTTTCATCTTTCTTGGGACTCAGGAAAACTTCAAGCTGTAGGTCACAGGGCATTATTTCTTCACAAACCCCGAGGAATGCCCCAAGCGTTAATGGCTCACTGCTTAACCTAGTAGAATTTGGTCTACAGACTCTGTTTCAGTATTTATCTCACTCTCTCTCATTTCCTCCAAGTTAATTATTGTGTTTCATTGGTTCAGCTTTGTCTCACTTAAATTTTAACTTTTTTTTTCTCTCTTTTACACACACACACGTAGCTTCACTTTCAATTATGTGACATTTGAAAAATAAGCACTGTAAATAAATGATTTTTAGCATTAAAAGCAAAGAAGAGACAATCTGATATTTAAAATTAAATGTGCCAGTTTATTTCTATGTATGACTACATAACACTGGAAATCCATCTAGAAACCTATAAACTAATAGCAGTACTGGTGGATACCAATAGGTGGCACTATGCTTTACCTGCTTGTGGGCTGGGGGTGGAATTAACTTGTAGACTGTGTTGGGGGGCAGTGATGGAGTGATTATTACCTCTGTTAGGGCTGGGAAGGGAATAAAAAACTTCATTTCCAACAATTTCCATTCCCCATGTCACCTTGGTATTTAATTTACTTCACTTACACAGTACTTGAAGTTTTCCCAGGTTAGTTGCTCCTATTAATTATAACCTAGAGGGATTATATTAGTAAAGGAAAGGATTACAGTATCTAAATGGAGATGTTTGGAAGAACTGGTTTGCAGGTACCTGGGATGGTTGATGAATGGAGGTTTCCTTGAACAGGCTCAAGTGGTCACACTGTAGAAATAACCTTGGAGATCACCAAGGTCAAGCCCAGCAGTTTAGAGATTGAGAAGATGAACCCTAAAATGTTGAGAACATTTCAAGTTCACACCAAAAGAGAGTGTTTTCATGGCCGATGGCGTTTTTGTGCTTTAACTACTATAGCATATCCAGTGTTTTGAATAAACGCTCATTTGTTGCATAATCAGATAGGTCACCTTGACCTGGGAGTTCAGCCTGGTATTGCAGATTCTGTTTATTGGTAACCTGTGTCTCCTAAATATCATCTTTTATCATAAGAAGCAGCCTCCTTGTCTTCACCTTCTTCCTGCTCTCCAATCGTTGAGTCCAGGCATGGTACCTACCTTTGCTTAATATTTTCTTTAAAATCTGTAGAGATGAGTATTTGTGGTGCATGGACTAACTTTAAGTTATCTGATATCACTTGCTTCTCATGGACTAGACTTGCTATCTGTTCTTGCATATACTATTATTAAAGTCTCCTAATGTTGGCCAATGGATATTCTGGGGAGTCATTTTCTCATACAAATGAAGTTGTGTTTCAAAATATTATCTGTGACTTATTTACATTCATGCAGCCTGAAAGCCTACTTGATGAACATCAAGTGTAACAGCACATGAAACGTTGCAAGATTCAACTCTAAAATTTCAAGAAGTTGTAGGTAATAGAATAATGAATGACTGTCTCCAAAACCTGTTGGTCCATGTGAGACTCCTCAAAACTGATTTGTGAGCATCTTAGATCCAGCTTACGTTAACTTATCCTTATTTTGCCTTTTTTTTTTTTTTTGATAATTGATTAACTTAAAGTACAGCTGCTGAGTAACCTGGGTGTTCTTGAACGCCTGTAGATATCTCCTTTGTTCACTTCTAGAATCCAAGTTCCTCGTAGGTCTTTCTGTCTTGTTTTCATCAGTTTCTGACTACCTAGGACAAGAAGCCATGAGTCCTGTACATCTAATGAGAGTTGGCACTGAAGATCCAGGGGTGGGTGGGAGAGACCGAGCTTGGAAATTTATGGGTAGGTTTTTTTATCTTAAAGGTATTTGCTGGTACACCTATTTTTTATTGACCTCCGCAGTCATGTAAATTCAAGAAAGCAAAGTAAAACAATAGTTTGAAAGATAGGGGAATACCTAATTTTCTTTATGTAAATCCAAAGTAATTTTCTCACAGAGAAGTACTAAATACACACTTCTGCGCTCTCTTCGCTCTCTGAATTAATCAAGTATAGTTGCTGCCTTAACTTGCTCAGCTGGCAGCCACTGGCTTGCAGGACTCCAGACTCATGTGATACGTTGAGAGTTAAACACAGGGACCCCCTGAGAATGGAGATGACACAGAATATTCATGAAGCCAGGCAGCTCACTTCCAAGGGGTGTCACCCTGCAGCGGACTATGTTTCTTCAGTGTCTTGAAAATCAGGGCCTCATCTTAGCTCCATCTATAGGTGACGGGGATTTGCAGATGGATTTAAAATCAGAAATAGCTTGTTATTATTATCGAGATATGTTATTATTATTTAGGCTATTTTAGTATACTCTTTCACACACAGTTTTAAATCTCAGTGTTGCCAGAGTTAATTAAACTGAGTGTCGCTTCCCCACATGCTACTTGGCCCCTTGTTTTTGGCCTCTCTTCTGTCACATAGCACTTTCATTGTGACTTTTTGTACAAATTCACTGTTATTTTTCACAGAGGAAGCTGAGATGGTCATGGGGTCTTCAGCAGCCAAGTAGAAATGGCAGTGCATATCCTTGGTGAGGTGTGAATTAGCAACCTGAGAACGTTAAAGTTGCCCATGGAGTGTCAGTGTTGCCTTTGAAGTCTTCTGTTTGTCTCTAAGTAGCTGCCTCAGAATGGAAGCAGTGAGTCACAGATATTATTGTCATGCTTTCCGATATGTTCTGGGCAATCAGCTTATAAACATGCCTCTGAGTGCACACTATTAGCCTATAATAAGTCTCATCTGTTCCTTTATTTGAACTGGCTTACACAGGGGCAACACTATCAGATGGGTTCAGTCATCCTTGATCACAATGATTCCCAAAGATTTCACATGGTTTCCCTATTGAAAACAGTCATCAAATTTTAGAACAGTTCTGTCTATAGCATCCTCAGCTGACCATCCATTGGTTCCTGGTGTTACACATTTGGTACAGGAAAGTAGAGAATAAGCTTTGTTGTGTGCTTAGCAATGGGTCAATATTTTTTGTTACTCCGCAGGGACATGTTGGGTTTTGAATTATTGTGCCTGTTATATAGGTGAGGTAATAGAGGCCTTACCTCAATGGCAGAGCTGGTCAGCTAGTTCTGACTCAAATGTGTGTCTACACCCCACTGCCCACTCACCTCTCTGCTTCTGAGAACATGTGCTCCACTATGCATCTCTGCTTATTTAGGCTCTGTCCCTAACCCCAGCACTAAGCGTGCTTTGTGGGGCTGGAGTTATTGATCAAGGTGATGTGACTGAAGGAGCTGCCAGCTCCCCTGTGGTTTGCAAGTTGTGTTTTGGATCCAGTCCTGTCCTTTGAGAGGTGTGACTCTCAAAGCCCAGGAGGCATCAACGAGTGGAGAGAGTTAGCGTGCCATCATTTCTGACAGCCCTGGCTGCAATGAGACAATTTGGCTTTAGATTTTTCTCAGTGGCTTTTGACCAAGTAACCCTTAAGTCAGGGGTCTCTTTCTAGGGCCCTTTCTTTCCTTTCCTCCTTGATTGCAAGTACCTCAAGTGCATACATTTCTCTAACCCTCACAGAGAATGGAACAGAGATCAACCTGGATGAGCCTTCCTGCAGCTGCCAGCTCCTTTGTAGAGTGCTGGCCTTAAGACTCAGGCTTGTAATTGGTAAGAGAGAACATTGGCCTTGTGCATGGCGGGCGTGTCCAATGACCTGCTGCACCTTTACTTTCAAAGAACTAAAGAGTAGGGTAGACCCCTTTTAAATCATGAACTGCAATGTATTCTGACCAATTCAGGAGAGGTAGCAAGGATCGGAACTAAGGGTGGAGAGATGTTGGAGTTATTCTGGTGACAGTAAATATTACATGGAGGCTTCTTTCAGCTGGGTTTTTAATCAGCTCTGTTATATCAGGAAACACCACTTGCGTCTGACTGCAAGTTTGAAAGTGTTTTTCTGGGGCCTGGGACCTGATCCCAGATATCAGTGGGGATCTGGGTGTTCCTAATCTAATTTACCAAATTCCCACCATGGCAGTAGGCCATGCTGCTGTCCGATGTCCTACTTCAATAGCAGATACCTGGCACAGTGTCAGTAGCTGTTGAATCACCTGCTCAATACTGTGATGCCTTCATAAACTTTGGTGCAGAATCCCATGTGTGGTATTTTTTTAAAAATTCTGATTGAGATCACACATGGGCAGATAATTCACTGTCCAAGAAATGCTTTAAATTTTAAAAAATTACGGTTTCTGCCAGCTGTCCTGTATTCGACACAGGCCCTCCCAGCATCTAGTCCTACTCTACTGCTCTTGCATTGTCTTGTTTCCAAGTGAACATCCTACTGGTGAGGCCAGGAAGCAGTGTGTCTTGGAGAAAGCAGAGAGAATTCTGGGCACAAGAAACCTACCCAGATCAGCCAGATATGCATGTAGCTGGTACTCGAGTTCTTTTTTGAAACCAGAAATAAAGACAATTTAAACTGGGCTCTTTGCAAGGATCCCTACCTGGGTATGTCTAACCCACAATGGGCAAAGCTGCCAAGAGCAGCTGTTATTTCAGCACAAAGCTGTTTGCAAACTCGGAGCCATTCACAGTCCAAGAGCCTTCCAGGTCATGCCTGAATACCTTCCATGTGCACCATGTAAAAATACACGGGGAGTCGATTGGACATGCCCTATGAATTATACCTTATTTATTATCATTGAGCCCTCCCTTTTTCCGTCATGCTTTAAAATTATGGGCTGGAGCAGTTCTTAATACTCTATTTATTTTAGGGGAGGAAAATGTTTTTCTTTAGCCACAACATTCATGCAATACCAACTGCTGGCAGTTTCCCCAGCATTTAAGGAAATATTGTTGTAAGGCTTTTATGTTCTGTACTTCAATCAGCCAGAGCCAGCAGTATCCCAATAGAAGGACCCTCAACAGACCATTTTCAGCATTTTGCTACAATTAAACTCCTCTGGTTTTAGCCCTCAGGCAATTTAGTACCTTTTTACATATGCACATTATGAACTTTTGACCAGGGCCTAGCCGTCATATATTAGAGGGCTGCTCTTGAAAGCTGGCTTAACAAGTTCCTCTGAGTATTGCAGTTGGAGTCAGTTGTGGAAAAGGTAATTTAAGCAACTTGCAGCGAGACCATTCAGAATCTCGACGATGATCCTAAATATCTTTCTCTCTCTCTCTCTCTCTTTTGCTCACTCGCCCCCTTTTTTTTTTCTCCCCTTCCTTGTTTCCTCTGGAAGCTGGTAGCTAGAGCTTTCAAAGTCTGTGATTGATCTTTTATTCAGTAGCTAACGAGGGCTGTGATTCTATTAGCGCGCTACAAGGCAAGAGAACAGTGATTTAATGAAGTGTCTAGTGAGCCCGCCATAGATTTATCCTGTTGTCGCTAATTTGCAGTGCCGTTGTGAGCATAAAGGAAACTGCACTCACACTGCTATTAAGCAGGTATTTCCTTAGTAAATTGTTGTAAGGTCAGGTACAGTTATCTCAGCACACGCGATGCCTTACCTCTTGCGTGTCTGCAGATGACAGCCGCCGTGCTGAGCGTTCACTGAAGTGGAACCGGGAGATCAGAGGTCCGTCTCCAAGTCGCCCTTAGCGGAGGCAGGAGCAGATGAACTGCCAAGTAGGAGTAATAGAGTCATAATTGGTGATTAGAACTGGAAAGGTGCAATAACATCTTAATACAAACTGGCGTATGTTATAGTTACTGTCAGTTGTTGTAAACTCACCCCGCAGCCTGGACTAGTTACATTTCCCTTGATTAGCTCTGAGAAACGAGGCAGCGGGTGCTAGCCGCACAACCACGCAGAAAACATCCCGACCCTGGCTCTTTCCCCGTCTTGCCCCATCCTGCTGTTTTCCTTGGGTACCACCATTTGCCCCCGACCCCCACACCCCTGTGGCACCACAGTAACCTTTGCCGCCACCCTGGGAGAATCGGGATTTCACACGTGTCCTCTGATCTCCCTCTTTACAGGCATGATGACATTTATGCACGCTGACTTAGAGGCTCGTTGAACTTTTGTTTTATTTGCCTTTGCAAAGGGGAGGTATTTGCCTCATGTCAAATCCATATTCCACTGCAATTCTCTGCTCGCAGTAACAGATTTGGTCTTGCTGTGCTGGAAGGAATTGTACATTTGAGACCGGTATTTGTCAGAATGTGTGGACATGTTTTTAAGCACAGGGCACATGTCTGAAGTGTCCTTGCAGGTATATGTAGATTGCGTCTACCCGTGGGAAAGACTATTGAGAAACTCTTCTACCTAAGATGCCTAATGAAATGTCAGTCTGGCCACAACGACCACCGTCGAAAAACAAGGGGTCCATCTGTACAATCAGACATGGATGGAGACTTTTTAATGCTCTGCAACATGTTTTTCTTTAAACTATTAGAAAGAGAAGCTACCCAGTGTTGTCCACACTTATAGAACATTTATCATTATTGATAGATAGAGGTGGCTGGTGGTTTCGTTGTTTCAAGGTGGGGTAAGGCTTGGCTGAATGCCTGAGAATGAGCAACAAGGCAGAAGAGCTGGCATTTCCTTCTGACTCTACCCTATTCATTCTGGGGAGACAGTAGATGCCCCCTCCTGTTCATTTCTGTGTGGGTCATCAGTTAGTACCCGTGTTAGAGAAACAGACATTGTGATTTGGAAATTTTTTTTTAGAATTCCAACTGGGAAAACCATGAAAAGGAGAATTAAAATTACGAAGATTTCCATTTCTCAAGTAGATGTATGATTGGAGTTGGAAATCATACTGATTTTAGATCCATAAGCCACTTAGTTTGCCATGTCATTTCGAAAACAGAACTGAGGGATGATTTGTTAGAGGACTCTATTTCGTCCCAGGAGCCCAGGTTTGAAAGTTGGGATGATATCCCTGAATAATTTGCCTTTTCATTAAAAACCACAAGGACCCACATTTTCTTAACAGGCTTTCCAGGCATGCGTTACTATATCCAACTTATAACCTGTTTTAGGAATTAGCTCCCCATATACATGATTTTTGGTAGATAATACCCACCTTAGAGGGCACCAGTAAGCAATTTATGTTTTTAAAACAATTCCGTTGTATGTACTTTTTATTTTTTGAAGAACCGATCTGTAGTATGAGAGTTGCAATTCAGTTGTGCTTAATTTATTTTGAAATTAAAGAAGGCTAGCATATCAGATGCAAAAGGTCATGTACTATATTTTATTTATGTGAAAAATCCAGAATGGGCAAGTCCATAGAGAGACTGGGTGCCCCTTAGCCCTTGCCAGGGACAAGGTCAGCAGATGGAGAGCTAGGGAATCACAGCTAATGAGGACAGAGTTTCCTTCTGATGGGAGGGAACGATTTGGGAACCTGGTGTAAAAGTGGTAGACGAAACCCTATAAATGTGCTCAGTGTTACTGACTTGTACACTTTGGAATGATTAATTTTATGATATATAAATTTTACTTGACTATCAAAAAAGATTAATACATAGGAAAGATTTTTTTTGCCATGTGGCACATAATAAGCTTTTTATCCCATCTTTTGTTCCCTTTTCCTTCCATCTGTACTAAACAACCTCACTATTATAGCGGGGGCAGGAAGAGAGTGGACGTGTGAGTGTCCAGGTAAACAGGTGTCAGAGAGGAGCCCAATCCTCACTTGCGTGGTGGATGCCTCACAGACACGCGCTCACCTGATCAGTTCTTAACCACACTATTGATTAGTTGTGTGTTTGCCTGCCCTATTAATAATGTATGCCTTGAAAAATCTATGTGTATTATAGTCTTTGATCTTGTCATGAATTTCAAAGCCAAAGATTCCATGTCCTTTTTTTTTTAATTTTCAAAGAGTTTGAATGGAAATAATTTCAAAACTTCTCTCGCCTTTTCCAGTGGAGAACTTTGTGCTGATCTCCATCTACGTCAATAGTGTGTGTAGCTGCACATACATGTAGACACATGCGTAAATGCATATATACTTCAGGGACAGAGTAATAAAACATTTGATTTAGCTCTTTGCTCATATTCTAGAGGTGAGCAATACTTGAATATAAGACTTATACATCTCTTAGATTAAAACAGAAATTAAAGACTTTAGGCGAGGGCATGATCAAAGGCTCCCTTCTCATTGTTCTTTTATTGTTTATTGACTTCAAAAAGACTTTTTAGTTTAAACTGCCTTTAATGTCTCTTGAATGCTCTTTTGTAAAGTGACTTTGAAAACTCAGGGATAATGTCTTCATTAAATGAAGAAAAGTCTTGAAGAAAAATATAACTGTAACTTGGCTTTCATTAGAGTAGAAAGAGATAAAGCTTTGTTTAATTAATGTCTGTTTTCCCTCTGTTCGGAATTAGGAGGAAACAGGAGACTGTAACTAGTGCTGATAAAAGGCTGATGTAGATATTATAGAATGGGACTTTTCCACTGCTGGTCTGAGAATGAAGAAGAACGCACTTCATGTTACTGTGAACATATCTGCAAGATGCGAGGAGCCCCACCTTCCTGGATAGAAAATGACGCTAGACCAGGGCAACCTTCTCCTGCCTCCTTTCTGTTTTTGGCTTCACTTTCTTTTAGTTTCCAACACCTGTTTAGAAACTGATGATTTGGAAAAGGAGGGAGCCTATTGATTTATTTTCCTTTTTTATTTAAAAACATCTCAACTCTCCTTGGTACCTTCTAAGTCACAGGTCAGGTCAGAATTGACCCCCCTAGGGTATCTGTCCCAATTGCTATGGGAACATCCTGGTCTTGAGACACCCAGAAATTCCTTCACTCTGCTGTGGCTTTCTATCTGTTCCTGTGCAGCTTCTCTCTGCTGCCGAGAAAGCCTGCTCCTTTAGCTCTTGCATTCTGGAGGTGAGGGCTATTTTAATATAAGGCTTACACCTCTCTCAGATGTATAAGTGCTCTTCCAGGCCTCCTGTTTGTTTTTTAACTTTATAGAGAGCTGAGCACTGAACTCATTACACCACTGGGGATGGCCCATACTGGCTGCCACATCTTTCTTCCCTATTAGTACGACTACAAAGGGGGCTTCCTAGCAGAGGTTAAGCTGAGTTTCTGGGTTCCTCATTTTTTGCCATGTAGTCCATGGGCTGCAGTTCCTCTAGGAGCCCTTTTGCAGTGCATTCTGGCTCCTATAAGAAGGGCTGCCAGAATCCTCTTTTTTTTTGTCACTGTCAATGACCCTGGAGCCTGGTAGGTAGAGACAGCAGCTTGATTTGGAGGAACAGGCATGGACTTAGGTACATAGCCTGTGTCTCCTCAACATTAACTTGTCCTAGAGTGATTTTATGTGCCTTGGGTTTCTCATTTTTTCCTTCTGCTTATTCATTCATTCATTCATTCATTCATTCATTCATTCATCTATTTATCCATTTATTTATCTATATATCTATTTATTTGTATGTTCGTTTATTTAAAATAATAGCTTATTTTTACATCATTTTGTGCCTTTTTTCTGTCTCAGCTCTAATCACTGTGGACTTGCTATCACCAATTCACTCATGTGCCATCACCATAGTCCTGTGCACTCTGCCCTCCCCCTCCCCCCATTTTTGATCCTGTTCTCCACTCCACCCCTGTAAAATATCTCTGGTATATAGCTGCTCATTGTTATTATTATTCCTCCTCTCCCCCTTTCCTTTATGCTCCTGCTATGAGTGAAACCATCCAATATTTTTCTTTTTCTTTGTGGCTTATTTCAGTAAGTATAATCACTTCCAGCTCTATCCATGTTGCTGCAAAAGGCATGTGTTTATCTTTTTGATCGCTGAGTAATATTCCATTGTGAATATGTACCACATCTTTTTAATCCAGTCATCTACTTTTGGACATTTGGGTTTATTCCATGTCTTTCCTATTGTAAATAAAGCAGCAATAAATATGGGGATGCAAGTGTCTTTTTGAATCAGGGTTTTTCTGTGTTTTGGGCAGATACCTAGGAGTGGGATTGCTGGGTCATATGGAAGCTCCATTTTTAGCAGTTTGAGAAATTTGGGTTTCTCATTTTTAAAGTAGAGATAATGGTAGTTAGCTCAGTGACTTGTGGATAGATCACTTGGGGTAGAGTGGGCTCTAGTAACAACCCATGTTCTGATGTTAGCAACACCCTGCAGCCTCCTCATTCTGCATTACCATGCATGTGCCCTGGCTTTTCCCCAACACTTGAGAAGGCTTTCCCTGGACCTGCTTCCCCTCCTTGCCCCAAAGAAGTGTGTATCCAAGAGTGGCTTTCAATATCATCTCTTAACACCTAATGGCTCTGAAAGACTTTGCTGTCTTTATTGGGTCTCTCAAGAGATAGATGGATAGATTGATTTTGCTTTAACACCTGTGCAGTCCTGCTGGACTTACTCTTTTGTGAGTGCTCAGATGCCATGGTACCATAGGTTTCAGAGTCATAAGTAAATACTGAGAGTTTTAAGTGGCCCAGAGTCGCGGGTTTGTTATGTAAACTCTCAGGGATATTTATACCCTCTACTGAGAAGGGTAATTGAGCCTCCAAACCACCCACCAAGATTTCTGCCTGTAAAATATTTAAGGACTGGTACTATAAAGCCATTTCCCTTCTGCAATTTGTTTCCCATCTAAGAGAAGGAGAACAAGGGAAGCCAGCGCCAAGGAACTTATAAAAGCCAAACTCTTCAGCTACAAAATGCATCTGGCTATCTCCTCACAATAGCTCTTGGAGAAAGGCTGAAGACAAACAAAAAGTAAACAGAAAAAGGGACCAGGGCTCTGAAATAGAGATGACAGGGCTCCACAATGCCTCATGATGATGGTGTTATAAATCACCCATTCAGCGTGACGCTAAACTTTCCCTGGAAGCATATCATGGAGTGTGCGGAGAGGGCTTTTTGATAAAAGGCGCCTAGTTAAGAAACGTGAAAGACTGAACTTGAAAAACACCACAGGCTGCCGAGATACCCTCAAGAGTCTCACACATGCTGGGGAAGCATCTGTGGCATCAGCCTGCCCGGGGACAACCAGGCCAGACCTGTGCCTTATGCTTTTCTCTCTGTCTTTGCAGAAGTGTTTGCAGGCATGCTTTCCCTGACACAGCCATCCTCCTAGAGGAGGGGGTCCTGGAAGTCAGGGCCAGGTGAAGCCGGGTGACAGCTGAAAGTGCTCTAAAACATACTAATGTGTGTAACCCTGGATGAGAGCCTAAAAGATGTGGTGAGATTCTCAGGGACTCTTGGACATAAAAATACTTTAGGCTGATGTATAATTAAAGGTAACAGTAGCTGCTGTAACAAATAAGCCCCCATGTGTTTGAGGTCTCAAACACGACACAAGGTTTTTTCCCTGAGCAGTGACTGTTCTGGATTAGCAGGTGGCTTTCTTCTAAGTGATGGATTTTCAAGGTCCAGTCCCAGGAAGTGTGCACACCTGAAATGCAAGAGGCTAGAAAATGAAGTTTGGCTGTGTGTCCAGAAAAGAGAGAAGTCAGGTTTGGTAAATAGTAAATGGGTAGCAAGTTTCTTCTCCAGCAGACACACCACTGTTTTTAAGTCATTGTGGATTCCTTTTTTTGCCAAAGTTCTTCATGTAATTGATTGAAGACATCTAGAGACAGATAAACCATGTTCCCTGTCCCCCAATAGCTTAGGCTCATGGGGTAGCAGTAAATACCCATTCCACCAGCTTCCCTTGTCTCCTTTCTACTAGGAAGCCTGGAAAGAATGATGCTATGCTGTCTTCATGGCTTCCCTGGCAGCTGAGCTGGTCCCTTGACATTGTTAGCCCACAAGTGAAAGTGGACATCTGTAGGTCTTCTTGATTCCTTCTAGAAGGAAAAAGGGAACTGTTGTTGGTATTTCCCCTCCTTGTGTCTTCCTACATTGAACACACATCTGATGCCTGCAGCTTCTTGCTCTCATGAAACAGCCAACAAGGTGGAGAAATTGAAAGGATGGAAGAGATGGCCATCACATTGGAGGAGCCGCAGCAACAATCAGGCATGTTCCTTTATCCAAGATCCACTTTCCACCTCCTGCCAGTTAATAAGTTAGTAAGCATATTGGTGCAAATAGGGAATGCAAGTTTGAGAGGGATTCTGAGTAACCTGCAGCGGCATGCAGTTTTGGAGAATGCCATAGTCATCATTCACCCATTTCTTAGGTTTAATGTCTGCAAATGGGGAACGTTTAGCTAAACTCGAGAATGCTTGAGTACATGTTTTTTAGGAGTTTATCAGCTTTAACATAGGGAGACTTTCTTGAGCCTTCTGGTTCTTTTCCCTAGCACATTTCATGGTGGTGGTGTGCAATGGCTGGTCTCCTGTGTGAAATCTCTGCAGTGGTCTTTGGAATTCTTGATTTTCCTATTTTCACTGCCCTTTTCCACTATTTTCCTTTGTGACTTTGTACTCAGTTCCATTTATATTAAGTGTTTGCCTTAGAGTATTTAAGAATTCTTATTTGGACCATATTGGTTAGAGAATAAAAATAGATAAGCACAGTACCAAATGAACATAATTTGACCTAAACTAGTTTCTATCACTCATACATAATCAAAATGATAATGACAATAATGGTAGTAAAATTTTTTCCATAGCAAATAAGAGTGTATATATCATCACGAGATAAATGTACGATATATAAATCAGTTTTTAAAGTTTACTATATCAAATTGTAATGTCATTTTTTTTCTATTTGCTAAAACTATTGTAGATAGAAATTTTTGATTCTATACGTACTTGAAATAGCACTAATGGCTTCATTAGAAAGGTTATATAATTTTGATGGTTTAGCACAGAGGGACCAACCTGGAGCCCCTGTTCCCTGCTTTGATACAGCCAATAAACTAAAAATTCTTTTTTACATTTTTTTTTTCTTTTTGGCATGCATAGCAAGTTGATTAATTAAAAGACTAAGAGATAAAGAAATGCCTGCATAGTCACAGGCGAGCAGTCTGAAACTACCTCTTTTTGTATTTTTAAATGACTGAAAAAATGTTAAAGAAAGGCTTTATTTTTTGATACATGAAAACTAATTGAAGTTTAAGTGCGTGGGAAACAGTCACTCACTCATTCATTCATTCATTCATTTTCTGTGTCTGTTGTGGCATTGCAAGGGTAGTTTTAAAATTTCACAACATAAGGTATAGCTTGCAAAGTGAAATACTTATTAACTAGCACTTTACAGACAGGTTTACCAATACCTAAGCTAGGTAACTTACCGACCTGGGAACAGAGCTGATTAGGGGGTATTTTTGTCTTTCCTCCCAGTAAAATAAGGGAAAGTCAGAATAGGTCCTTGTCTTCAGTCTTCCAGTGGCTCTCATGGCTGCTTTTTGGACGTCTTTCCCTTCAGTAGGTCCCAGCCCTGGCTTTTCCTGTCTACCCAACACTTTATTCCCAGGCTTTTGCAAGCTGCGGAGCAGGGTGCTAGCTAAGGACCAATGTGGCCAGCCATCCTTCTTATGGGCCAAGAGTCACCTCTATGTTCACTGAACCGCTGCGTGGCCTACCAGGCCCAGCCAGTCCTAGTTACATGCATGCTGCCATCCGCTGCTCGGTGGTTACAGAATAATTTAGGGATGATGAGGGGAAAGTGGCCCCTCTTTATCTATTAATTCCTTGGAGGAAGTTCTGTTCAGAATGAATAGTCTTGAAATGTGTAATAAAGTTACCTATCAAGACCACTTTTACAGAGAGATTTAAATGTGATAATAAGAATAAAAGAAAATGAAGTGACATTGAGGGCGTCTTCTTTTATAACAGCTCTTGGTCCTGACTGTTAAGCACACTGTAAAATGACTTTTATACATTTATGGATTGAAATGGTTCTGCTGAAATTTTAAGTGTTAACATTGTTCAAACTTCCATTACTAACACCTCTCACGTTGTTACAAATGGTTTCATATTTGACATTTTGATCATACTAACCCAAGATATTTCACAGTGAAGCTCTCATTTCATGTGATGGGAAGGTTCTGCTTATTTTGATTTCTGTGCCTTTCCATAGGGAGCCGATACATTATGTTTGCACATCTTACCCGATGCATTACGTAAACTGACTGTCACAGGAGGTATTTTGTAGAAAGAAATAACCTTAAATGTTATTATTTATAAAATTGACTTCAGTGGAAAACAAGGTGTTTTTTTAAAAAACTGTTCCTACCCTTTTAGACTTTCTTGTTTGCCCTTCCTCAAAACAATTATTATTCAGACTGCAGACCATAGCTGCACCTTGCGTTTTCAGGTAGAGCTTTATCGAGATATAATTCAGACCAAGACAATTCACTCTTATAATGCACCGACTTGTGGCTTTAGTCTATGCACAGTTGTGAGACCATCATCACCATCAATTTTAAAACATTTTTTAGTGTCTCTCCCAAAACATGCATCCCCCCCCCCCAAGCCATCACCTCTCATAATCCCCCTCTAATTCTAGACATTTCATGTGAATGGGACCATGCCACATGATTCTTGATGACTGGCTTCTTCCACTTAGATATTCTGAAGGCACCTTGCAAGAGAGTAACAAGTCTCTTGCTTGTTACCACTTTCTCATAAACACAAATTTAAAAGAAGAAGAATTAGGGCACACAGAAACAGTGTGCCCTATGGATTCATCCTTGTCCTTAAAACCACACCTGCCACATCTGGGCATTCTACTGTGCATGGCTTGTTTCAGACACAGATGTGTGAGTGATAAAGCACATGCTACTTATTCCAGCTTAAAAGCTCCCTCAGCACAAGCTGAGACATAGACTGAAGAAAGGCCAGCTCATATAGATTATGTTCCAAATTCTACTTTAGGAAACATAATGAGAACAACATTAATACCTTAGATGCTGGAAATTGTGCTTTCACTTCATTCTCTCTCTTGGTCTCCATCTTCTGCAGGATGTCAGAAGCAGGGGTTTCCTTGTGCCAGTTTAAGCTCTCCTTGGGTACCTAGGTTGACTATATCATCACTTTTGCCCAGACCGGAATCTTTGGCCTAGAAAATGGTTTCATATTGGGTAAATCAGTCTTTATTCTTTCAACTCTCTGTTGTGTGTTGACTACTTAGATCAGCATTACTCCACATAGATGGGTAAATTTGGTAGATAAATGAATGTGGGTTTTGTAAGCATTTTGCTTATTCCTTTCCTGAGCTCTACAGAGGGACTTTGCTGTGTTACATTGCTATGAGTTAGCCCTTTATAGAGTTTCAAGACTGACTTGGGTAGACGATAACCTGATTTATGTCTTCCATTGCGATGGAGGCAGAGTGCTCAAGAGCTGCTTTAAAAATACAAGCCTTTCCAATCAAAGTAAGGAAACGAGGCATTCAAGAGTGTTTCTTTCAAACGGAGGTTCCCCACAAATGTGAGGAACTGGGGCCTGGACCCACCTGGGCTCTTCCCTTTTCCCCTTTAGGCATTTCCCATTGCAGGCTGCTCACTCTCCAACGGCCCAAGAGTGCCCACCGAGACCTGTCTAGTGTTCTGATTGTTACCAAATCTGGGAAGCCTCTGACTGTGAGACAGATGGTGAACTTACAGGATAGAAATGGAGCATGGGGTTTCATTTTCATTTCAAGACCTGTCCTCCATTATCACAGAGGATGGAAAGTCTGCTTAAATTATAAGCTAGCTAATTGCTTCCTTAGTTGAAGACCTAAATGAGTTTTAAAGTGAAATGCATATCTCCAAGTGCTAAGTAGCCAACACAAATAGGCAATTGAGATAGCAAAGACTAATTTAGAAAAGGTTGTTCCTCTCTCTCTCTCCCCCTCCCTCTTTCTCTACCTCACTCTGCCCTCCCCCTTCCTCCCTCATTTCCCCCCTTGCTCCCTTCCTTCTCTTTCATTTTTCTGTCTCTTCCTTTCCTCTCCCCTCCTCTTTCCCTCCTTTCCTTTTGTTTCTTCCCTCCCTCCTTTCTTTCTCACCCTCACTTTCTTTCTCCTTTCCTTCTTTAGTTCTTACTTTATTCTTTTTTCCCCTCCTTTCATTTAACCATTATAAATACAATGGGGTTGTGTCTGTGGCTTTTGCTGGTAATTAAATAAATTATTTATACATTTAACACAATCTTGAATTACTAGGTGATCATCTTAGGCACTCAAAAGTATAAGAACCCTTGAAAGCAATATCCAAGCATAGATATTCCATAGCACGTCTTACAATCTAAATATTGCTTTTAGTGTAATCGAAGCAGCAAGAGTAGTCACAGCAGTTGATGGACTATTTTTCAAATTGATTTCAAAAATGTATTTAAGGGGATGATCTTCTAGTCTAGATTACCTATTGATTTTTAATATGAAAAGCTCATTATGTAAGCAGTAACTGCATATAAAAACCTAGCAAACCTTTGCATAAATCCTTTAATTGAATTTCCAGAGCCTGTGGTTCTACTTTTTTTTTAATTAAATCTATTTCTTTTTTTAAGTGTTACTGTGTAATTTGCATGCTGTGAAGAGGCCCTGTCCCAGATAAAGTGCCATTGATCCTTATTAAACCTCACCTCTGGGCTTGCTTAAAACTAACTGGAAAAATTAAAGTGTTCATGCCGCAATGCACTTATAGCTTGTGTGATAGGATTATGGAAAAAATAATAAAACTAATTTCCAGGAGAGAATTTATAATGTGAGATTTTATTTTTTCAATTTGATAATTAATAGTGAAATCGTATCATATATATAAATCATATTTTAGCCTATAAACTGAAATAGCAATTAGGAAAGATAATATATACTTGATGTAAAACCATCATGTTACGTGTGGATAATCATTTGGCACTTTAATTTTTTAATTGTAGAAGTGAAAGATTATGAATTCAAGTCAAACATATTAAATGGTGGGTTTCCCTTGAAAAATCTGATTTTTTTACTATGCACTATATTAGTAGATTTTTAATTTTACTGTGAGAAGGTATAAAAGATACTGAGAAAGATACTCTGGTTATATTTGTGCTAAAATGTATGTGTTAGAATTACCAGGGGAAGAAAAAATATAATAGCTGCAATAGGTTTTTCTATTTTTTAATACCTAACATTTGTTATTTTAAAAGCAATAAAATCCCCTAAAGAAATATTCATAATCAATAAGAACACAAAATATGGAATATATTAACTGAGTTATAAAAATGTTTGTAGTATAGCACAAAATGAAAAACACAGCAAGTTATGTACGGTTTAAAGTGTAATCAATTTTGAGGTTGTATACAAGGATATAAATGATAAACACAAGTAGTAGCATTTTTAGTAAAGGCTGTTACAAAATACTGTATTTATGGCCTATTCCATTCTTTTTATAGCTCATTAATGTAGAAAACAAACACAGTGTATCCATCTTCTCAGACAGCTTAAAATTCCCTTAAATGATATTTTTAAATGGAAATCCTGAGCTCATTTGATCTTTTTTAAGCGTGTTAGTTGGACAGGCATGCACACTGAATTCCTTTTCTGACTCCAGAAAGAAAAAGTGTTGATCATGATACATTGCTCTCCCTCTACAAAACAGGGCCAAATCTAACTCCCTAGCCAATGGCTCAGCTATCTTCCCTTCCTCTCCCAGGACTCCAGGTCCCCTCCCCAGGTCCCAGCCCACCCCAAGAAGAGACTTCACACCCTTGGAAGCTGCATTCATTCTTCCAGGACACAAGGGGGCTGTTGGGATCCTGGTTCACTGCCCTCACTGGCAGGAGAGAGTTTAATGCTGGTTCCAAAGGTACTTAATTTCCTGCAGTATCTATGAATATGCATACAGTGTGTGCTCAGCAATCTAGCAGTTCAAACTAGACAGCTGGTTGTGGTGAGGTTTCTTTCTCTCTCTCTCTCTCTCTCTCTCTCTCTCTCTCTCTTTTGTTTTTCCTTCCCTCTCATTCCCTTGGACAAGCCCTTTCTAAATATGCTGAATCTGTAATGTAATTTCATTAATTTATTTTCACTATTTCATTTTGTTTTGATGGTTCTGTTGTGATATGTTTTTTCCTTTCGTTTTTCTCATTCTGTAGAAGTCACAGGTGTGTCTCGATCAAAGGCTTATTGATCCGTGACTATAGGACTCATAGATTTCAATGAGTCCATCCTAAGCATAAGTGAGATTTAGCAATGCGGTTGGTTTTCTGTAATGTAAGAGTATTTGAAGAACTCCCTTTTGGGAAAGTATTTGGAAGAAGTCCAGCACTGCATAGATATATCCAACCATCTAACCACCTATTCACCCAACCCTTCCTTCCATCATCCATGCATCCATGCATCCATGCATCCCATCCATCCTTCCAT
>NW_004567129.1:8729848-8748129 GCF_000260355.1 Condylura cristata | reverse complement strand
CCATCCATCCATCTATCCTCTTTCTACCTATCCATGTATCCATGTATACAATCTGATACATCTACTATGTATCAGATTCTTCTTCAGATATTGGGGATGTGAATTTGAATTTGGGTCAGTCATTACCTTCAAGAATCTCAAAAACAAAGAATCTTTGTATTTACCTAGTAGGAAAGACAAAGATATATGCAAATGCTTTTATAGTATTAAGAGACCTTTGGGTTATGGATCTAACTTACCTTTGGGTTATTGCATTCATTATAATGCTGAAATCTTTTTTATTCATAAGTATGGTTTATTTGGATTTTATAATTTAAAAATACTGTTGGAGGGAAATAATACTGAATACTATGAAGATGATGGTTTTAGAGGAAGTGTCTTTGTGATGTGGCACTTTAAGATAATTTACATAATGGAAATGGAGATACTATGCATCCCATTCTCTAGAATAAATTTGTACTGCTCTGGTTGTCCCTAGAGAATCATGTGACCACTCTCACAGGGAGAATAACCACAGGGATTCATATGTTAAATGTGGGCTATCATTTGTAAGTTGAGAATAGGAGCCAGGGCCTGGATGCTTGATCAACAATCAGAGACAAAATTCAGAGTTCCATAAGTCAAACTTCATGCCCAAACCAAGCTGAAGTAGGAAAAGCCCAACCAACACAAAGTAGAAGCCTCCAACAGGGCCTTCAGTCCCTGCTTTTTCCTGAGGATGTTGTAACCAATGCTAAAGCATAATGGAGCATCTAAGAGGCAAAGGCACGGAAAAACCAAAGGGGGTGTTCTCTTGGCTTCAGAAACTGAAATAGCCTTGTTGATCTCAGCCTTGCTGATGTGCTTGGAGGCACATCTGTGGATTTCAAAACTGAACTCTGAGACAGTAGCAGAGGTAGTTAACTTTCTTGAGCTTCACCATCAGCTATGGTAGCACTAGCCACATGTAGCTATTTCAACTTACTTAAAATAAAATCTCCACTTTATCACTCACATGACCATATTTCCACATTTCAAGTTCTCAATGGCCATATGTGGCCATGGCTCCCATAGTGATGCGAGAAAACATGTCTCTCACGGGAGCGAGATCTAGTGGATAGCACCATCTCCAAAGGGAGAAGAATGACCTGCTAGGGTTCTGCAAGGAAACATTACAACCTCTATTCATCCATTAAACTCTTCCACGGATTATTAAATAGCTGACCATTTTTATTGATAACACACACTACTGATTTTAATATCAGCAGATATCAGCCGTTCAAATATCCTATGAGATAGTACTATCTACATATGATAGTATGCTCACTGGAGAGGTGGCTGAGTTGGGATTCCAGTTCGGGAGGTCCAGTTCCAGGAACCTCACTTGTCACAGCTACAGGGTATCGGCTCTCAATTACAAAGCATCGATTCTTAGCACTAATACACAGATACATCTACGTGCATGTCCACTCCGGTCTTCAGATGGTCAGGAACTAAGGCAGGGTGTGCCTGTGCAAGTGCTGTGGAGTGCACGGGTCATCTCTGTGTGGAGGCTGCTCCCTGAGGACTCTCGGCATTGGCAAAGGTATTGAAGTCCACGACGTGTGTGTTCAGTTCAGTGGATAGAGCCATTTTATTATCTTGTTTAAACTTAGGCATCCCTTGCAAAATGAAAAACATTTAAAATCTTGCAAAATAGAAATAAAGCAACAAAGGAAAGCCCCAGTGTTGGAAGGCCATGCTTTGCAAACAAGCCAGCAGTAAGAAAGAGGTGCAGCGCTGTCCCTGTGCACCACAGCACGCTGGGTCAGATCTTAGAGGTCGTGCAAAAAAAATCTGTATTGCCAGAAAAGTGCACATGTATGTACTCTTTCTAGGAATGGGTGCCATTCAGCTGCACCACACTTTGTAAGTGAGAGTAAGTAGTTAATAGGATGATACACATTAATGATTTATATATGAATAAAAAGACATATATTGAGCTATATACCCTGGATTGTTCTAACTGTGAAAAGGGTGTACAAACTGTACAGTCTGAAGACTCCAGGGTTTTTATAAAGAATCTGTGGTCTCTGCCTGGCAGGGTTTTTGCTGTTTGTTTGGGGCCCTTTTCTGTTTGTCCGCTGCTTACCAGAAGGATGTCCTCTCGATAGAGATGAAAATCCTGAAATGAAAGGCATTTTGTGTGGAGAAACAGCCACTGATTGAAACAAAATTTGTGGCACAGAGACTGAACTTTTGATGGGGATTGTGCTGGAAGTGTCCTTGTTTATGATTAACCATGGAGAACTGTTACCCACCTTAATTTAACGGCATTTAAAGCTTTAAATATGTCTTGATGTCAGTACATGATTGCCTTGAGCCACTTGAGATGTGTCTGAAAAATTGTGAAAATAAGAATGTATCCCTAGTATTATGGATCATGGCCCTATTTTCCAGAAGTTTTTAAACATGTGAAGTTTTTGCTCAGAACAAGGTCAGAGAGAGTGTGAGTGATTGAGGTGATTAGAGTGCTCTATTTGTGAAAACTGTGCAGGAATAACATGTGGGATATTTCTAATCTTTTTTTTTTCTGGTTCTTTCAAATAACATAATTTCTGTGCCCAAAATGGAACACTTTCTCACCTGAAGATTTCTTAATTCCCTGTATTCTTGGTTCATGCTGTCCTATAGGATATTTGGATTTCTGATTTGTTTTATTTCATATGCTTTATAGGGTTAGAAAAAAAAAAAAAAGCCCTCCGTGGGTCCCTTCCTGTAGCACAAGGTGTTAAAGCGCAGCGTTATGAAGCTATCCACAGCCACTGCAGCACAAGTTCATTCCAGCCATTGAGCTGACCCACATGACTTAGCAACCCTTTCCTGTCTTTCCACTGCTCCCCTCAGCAATGTATTTCAATAGATCCATCTGTTCTGCTCCCCACTCTGTCTCTGGTAAAAATTCTCACACACCACAACTCTGGTCTGTACCCCAGTTCTTGCATGCATAAATAAATAAATCTCAAACAACAACAAAAACTTTTTGTAAATACTAACCACTGAGAAACTGCTTGTCAGTTTCTCAGCATCTGCTCTGAAAAGAAGGCAGGATATAATGCTTGTCTTTGGATGGAATGGTAGGTCACAGGGCTCCATCTCGTCACATCAGAATTTCAGAATCCCCATTAGTGACACAGAGGCTGAAAGGTCATTTGACTTTTCCAATTTTTTTTTTTTTAACTAACCAGCTTGTACTGGATGTTCATTCTGCTCTGTACTTCCCATGTGTTTCCCATCTCCAGCCACCATGTGAAGAGGCTACTGTTACTACCCTCATTTACAGTGGTGAAGAAGGGCGACTCAGACAGGTGACACCATCCACTGTCACACAGGTGCTAGCACTCACCTGCTAACACAGGTGCTAGCACTCCTGAGGCCCATGCTGCATGGCAGAGAATGGTGCCAGGAGGAGTAGGGTGTAGAGTGAAGGAAGGTGTCTTGTCTTAGTCACCCTACCCACCGAGAATGCTCTTTGCACAGGGGCCATGCCATCAAATCTGTGAAAAAGAAAAGCATGAAGAAGATATGGCCCTGCACAGCTATTCCAGAAGTGGGTTGAGCATCCAGGTGTGTGATGTGTGGAGGTTGTCCTACTGAGGATCAACTAAAGGGAAAAGGAGGAAAGCACTTGGCACAGAGTTTGGGAAGGAATTCGTAGCATGAGGGTCCTGAAGCTGGTCCCACACTTCAGCTTGAAGGCAGGGCAAAGCCTGGAATTTCAACATTGAGTTAGAGATGTCTCTCCCCATGCCAGTGAGAGTGTTTGACCCTTTCCATTTCATGCTGTTTTTATTTTTATTATTTTTTAATCTTTCTCTGTCCATTCAAGTGTAACAGCTACTTGTTTACTTGGGGCTTGAAGTCATCTGAAAAGCGCTGTGTTTATGAGTGTCACCTGTTCAGAGAGGTCGACTCCCAGGACGTGGGTCGTTACGTTCAGCAGAGTTCTCCATTTCCGAAAGCTTTCTCAGAATCAGAGACTTTTAAAATGCTTTCCTTTCTGCTTGCATCTGGGCAGATTTTTTTTTCCAGTAGTTTCTTAATGGTCTTTAGCGAAGGAAGTAAGTGACACTGATCAGTGAAGGTGGACAGTAAGATTTATAATGTATTTGTGCTAGCTGATTGCCAACAGACCCTGCCTTTCCCAGTGGTGCTGTACGCAGACTCGGAAAATCAATAGGGATTAACCTCTGACCCCCTTCACATACTTATACTGTGGGCTGCATCGCTTACCAATATTTCATCTGTTTCACTTAGCTTCTGTTACTTACTCAATAATGTGTGGCCGATCTCACAAGATACTAATTAATTTTTTAAAATGCAGCCTCACTCAAAGCTGTGATAAAATATCACACCTTTTGGAAATCAAGACCCTTTTGGTTTATTTATTAAACTCACATTAATTAGCTTTAATTGAAAAATAGTGGGGGAGAATAGAGCTAAAAGTAGGGGTTGCTTTGCTCACACAAACACCATAGTGGCTGACAGTGTGGGACCTCTGTACTTGGCTAGGTCAGCTGTGCCCAGGGATCATAAATTGTGAACCCCTTTCAGGAAAATTGCTCATCTTGCCCCCCAGCCCCATTAAAAGAACTCACATAGATAAGTAGTGTGTGTGCTACCTGGCCATAAGCTGAGCCCAGTGAATACATTTTTAAGAAATCAAAGTTAATTCTGATACCTGGTCTGCTACTACTGTTTGCAAAAGTCTCTGTGGGCAGCTGTGTTTGTGTGAGTTGCCCGAAGTCTCATAACCACAAAGGACGGGAAAAGAGTGAGGCCTGCAGTAACACACTTCCTTCCCTTTGCGTTTGGCATATATTAGTGTGTTCTACATTTGTCTTCAAAATTGAAATTGCTGTAGATTTTCTTCAACCAAGACCCTTGTGTTGGCAGATTTATTTATTTATTTTGTGTGTGTGCAAGTATACCTATTCCCCAGAGTTTACTTACAGTTCGTTATTGATCCAGCAGCTGGTATTTGAATTGGTCGATGTACTCTGTAACTTGTTTAAGATACCCTACCTGAGCTATTAGTTTAAATAATGTATTCATAAATTGATTAATCATTACAGTAAGACTTATTAGCTGCATTTATATCTGCGTGTTATCCACAATTGACTTGTAGTCTAATAATCACGCATACTTAAGCAGAAGTTGGGTTTTACATTACAATTTAATAATTATTGAGATGGGAAACAGTAGTATTTGCATATAGAAGTTGAAGGGTGGGAGTCCTTGAAGGTCGGGCTCACTAAGCAGATGGCTACTTTTCATTTCCCTAAGTACATTTCCCTAGCGCTTTCCCTAGAAGCAAAATCTGGGCAGCGGACCCACTCTTCTGCCAGCCTGGA
Organism: Condylura cristata; assembly: GCF_000260355.1. Lineage (NCBI taxonomy): Eukaryota > Metazoa > Chordata > Mammalia > Eulipotyphla > Talpidae > Condylura > Condylura cristata. Next base: position 8,742,757 of record NW_004567129.1, on the reverse strand, counting down.
GAGAAGTCACTGAGTTTGCCTACACCCTCCTAGACTCACCGTTCTGGAAGGACAGGGGCAGAAGGAGGAGCATTTGATGCCAGACTGCATTTCTCTCAAGCTTACCTGATGGAGAGGGGGGTGTGGACTCACACTCAGCAGCAGGTGGACCTGAAGAGACAAGTGGAGTAGAGGCCCACAAGGCTACTGCGCACTCCAGCAGGTCCCGAGAAAACCCTGGCAGAACTGTGAAAGACCTCCGGTGCGGAAACCCTAGCAGAAAGAAAAAACTCAAGTGGATACTGGGCACCATTTATTTATTTATTATTTTATTTTTTAAAGATTTATTTATTTATGCAAACAGAACTGGGGTATAGGCCAGAGGTGCAGGGGCTGTGAGAGGACTCACCAGAGACAGAGTGGGGAGCAAAACAGGCTGACTGATGAAGCACACTGCTGAAGGGAGCAGCGGGTGGGTCAGGAGAGGTCTGCTTTGCCATGTGGGTCACCTCCGGGGCAGGGATCGAACTCCTGCTGAAGTGGCTTTAGCTTCTTAGTGCTGTGCTTTAACCTGCTGCGCCACCAGGGAGGGCCCTGTGCATTTTTTTTTTAAAGATTTTTTTTTGATCTATGCATACAGAACTTGGGTACATACCAGAGGTGCAGGGGTGGTGAGAAGATACACCAGAGATAGAGTAGAAAGCGGAACAGGCAGATGTACTTAAATACACTGCTGAGAGGAGCAGTGGGCAAGAGAGGAGAGGTCTGCTGTGCCCTGTGGGTCACTTCACTGGCCAGGAATCAAACCCAGGCTGCAGTGGCTGCGGATAGCTTCATCATGTAGTGCTGCGCTTCAACCTGTTGCACCACTAGCGAGGGCCCTGTATTTTTGTTGTTTTTTAATTAATAAACCAATTTAAAAGCAGTTTTAAACTTATAAAAAAGTTGAACAGAAGCTGCAGCGTTCCCATACACCCCTCAGCCCTACCATGCACAACTTCTGTCAGCTACATGCACTTGGAATCAAGGCATTTTAGTGAAAAAGAAACCTTTGGGCGGTGATGTTCAGTCACAGCTTTGTACCGGGGCTGCTTGACTGGACCTTTTCTGATTCCTCAGCTTTTTCTTGGGGGCAGTGATTTGTCCAACTCTTTCTGCCTCATCCTGTCTGGGAACCAAGCCCCCTTTCTTCCTTCCATATGGTTGGGGTTGCAAAGTCATGTTGCCTCACCAGGTGATTTTTCTCCTTCATAAATCCTCCTTTCAAACACTGTGCAACAACCCACTAAATTAATATATACCGTGCTCTCTGGGCCACGGGGTGGGGAGCCTGGCTTGCAGCATGCATTTTTTCAGCTGTGTTGGAAGTGTGCTGTCCGCTGCACCAAAAACCCCTGCTCACAAGTGAGCAATTGTGCTTCTGATTTGGGGCAGCACCTTTGCCTCCATGCCGGCTCCAGATAAAAGGCAGATCGCTGTGGAGCCGCTTTTCTGAGGACCCCTCTCACCAGCAAGGGGCTTCATACATTATTGAGGACAAGTCTACTTTCCACAGCCATTGCTCACTGCTCTTATTTTGCCAACCTTATTCAGAATGTCAGCATGGATCACTTTTCTCCACAGCCATAACAGGCCAGCCAGGAAGCTGCAGCAGATAAATTATTTACAGTGTTTAATTATCATTGTGCAGATATATTAAACTTCTTGGTTACCTAGGAACCCGTGTTGCCACCATAAAGAGTTTTCTAAACTTTGAATAATAGATGTTTTGTTCGAAAACCAAATCCCTTTGTGAAGGCTGCAACCTGTGGGCCTCATCTGGGTGGGGTGCAGTGGGGTGGGGTGCCACAGGCTTAGCAACTGGCAGTGAAAAGGACGGTGAACTGATTCACAGAGTTTGCTGGTTACTGCGGGGCAAACTCTGACACTGTGGCGAACAGGGATTTGTGCAATACAGAGTGGAGAAAGATGGGCTGTCCTGGATCATTTTAGGTGCATGCACTGAGAGGGATAGATGAACAGCTCGATAGATAACAGATAAAGATACAGACATTTGCTATACACACTCGGCATAGAGTGTATGTCCACCGTAGGGACACAATAGATGTCAGTGACCTCAAGGACACAGATAACCATCAAATATACTAAAATAACATGGGTGTTGAGTTTTGAGTATTTCTTATCATTTTCTTATACGGCTTTTTAAATTGTGAGCTTTACCTAACTGCATATTTAACCCTTGAGTGTGTCCAGCATAGTCTCTTGGGGATTCAGCAGCCTGCTTTCTTGAGTTGTTCTGGCTGGTTGCTGTCCACCATGTGTTTGATTGGCTTCCCGTGGTAAATCGCATCCTGTGTCGGGATGAAGTTTATGATCTGCTCCTAACTCATCCCTAACAGGGGAGCCCTGCACGCTTTCACCTGGGGTGTGATGAGCCGGTTGGCATGCTGCTTAGTGTCCTCCACAGCAAGCAGACACCTGAACCACGGCTGGTACCTCCCAGACGGTGCTGTTGTACTGATATTAAGGACAACACTATTTTGCCAGAAGCTATAACGAGATGATTCTGTAACAACAGCATGGTGACACCAGACTATGTTTTGCAATTTTCTTTAATATTTATGCTGGATAAATAATTTATTCCTTTTTCATTTTATTTTCATCTCAAACATGTTGATACAGACAGGTGCTAGGTTTCCCTGAATGACTAAAGTAAGGATTTGGTTAGTTCCCCCACCCCAGGAAAATGCAGATATGTCAGCATTGTCAAGCCTCAGGGAACTGTTCCCACATTCCGCATCCCATCTACTAATACGAAGTAATGAGATATAGGAAGGACCAGCCCACACACGTGTAGGAAGTCACTTATTAATGTGTCATCTTTGCCGAGCAGTGTAACATCAGGACCATCAGGGCTGAGACTTTGGAAAATTCAAAGTCACGTTCACCTATTGTGCAGCTAGTGGCAGATGTTACTCCTTGTCCAGGTCACCTCAGCACTGCTGCTGTTTGAGGCTGGGTCATTCTTTGTTGAGGGGTCTGTCTTGTGTAATCTAGGATATTTGCAGTGTCCCTGGCTTCTAGCCATTTGGTGCTAGTAGCAATTCTTCTGCCCAACTAGAGATAATAAAAAAAATATTTCCAGATGTCACCAAATTCCTTTCTTGGTGAGAGGCATAAAGTTGCCCCCAACTGAACAGAAACATGTTGTAGAGCCATTTAAAGTTTACAGGAAAAGATAAGTGGAGATTGTCTCATTCTACTCAGACTTTTCTTCCTTTCCCTTCCCAGAACATCCAAATGTCCAAACATTAGAATTAGGCAACTTATTTCACCAAATGAGCTCCATTCCTGGGTACCTGAACTAGAGGGAGGCAAATAATTTTTCTTCCCTCAAGGACCATGATCATGCATCCCTTAGGTTCTGAAACAAGTGGAGACATTGTTAGAGGTGGGGCCGGTAGGGGAGGCAGAGCCCAGGTTTTTCTTTCACGGCACCTTGCAGTGGTCATGGCCTAATTTCTGAGCTGTAGGGCAGTAGGTATCTCAGTGGGGGCTGGGGCATGTGCAGTGGTGGGTTTCTGAAAGGTTTCCGCTGCCTTGGCCTGGGATGGAGAGTACTTGGAGAACAAGACACGTCTTTATTCAGAGGAAATGCTTTAACCCAACCTTAGCGTCTTAGCAATTAGCGTAGGATGGACTTCAGGAAGGCTCCATGGAACAAAGCACTTATTGCTCAGCTAAACACAAGATGCTGCCATTCATCCCCTGGTCCTAGAATTGCATCACGTCTAACCAACACGATACTTCAAACTTGCTCCCTCTTTCTAAGTCCAAGAGGACTGAGATTAAGCTGTTTCTGAGTTTTCCTTGGCAAAGACAGGGTTTTCTGAGTTTCCAATGGGGCCTGCCACAGTGACAGATGGGCATGAAGGATGAATTCCTTGCTGGCTCTCCTTGCACCTGGGGCCTCAGAGAGCAGATCTCAGAGAATTTAGGGTTGCTCTGATGGGCTATGTTGCTCTCTGTACCCTGTGGGCATCATCAGAGAGTATGAGGGTGGTGGAGGCGGGCAGACTCTGAGTAAGGCATCAGGACTATTCTTTGGGAGCTATTTGGGGACTGTGTGACCTTGGGGCAGTTGACATTCTCTGGGTCATAGTTTTCTTACCTCTTAGATGGGTGTACTGATACCTTGGTGGCAAAGTAGCAAAATAAGCTGAGCGATGAAGACTGAGCTCTTTCCCACCCCCGTTGTCCAGTAGCCTTCAGTGGCCATATCTGCTATTACTGTTCTTTGGGGCACCTCGATCCTACCTGTCATGAACAGCCAGCACAGAAACAGTAAAGGAGATCAATAGTTAGCTGCTTACCTTTCTGGCTGAGAAGAGGTTTCATGCTTGTTACTAGCAGATCAATAGTGAAAACACATTCTGTTAAGTTTTCCATAGGAGTCATTAATCTCCCTCAGCCTCAGTTTCCCCTGTCTGTGAAGTGTGTCTAACCAGGATGATAACGAAGAGTTAGGTCAAGTGAGGTCGGCAGTCAGACACCCAGACAAGCTGTGACTTAAGAGCACATGTCCCCTTCACCCCCCTAGGCAGACAGTGGCGGGTGTTCACCTTGGAATAATGAAGTGCTGTGCAGAACATCCCTCCTCTCTTCCCCTGGCCATATATCCAAGCTGAAGCACTCACTCTGTGAACCTGATTGCATGCATCTCATACCTATCAAATGCTGTTGGCGAGAAAACAAGGGCATCCGTGGCCTATTTATTTTTCTTCTTCTAATGACTTTTCCAGTGAGCTTTAAAATCTCACTCCTCCCGTAGTTGTTTTCAAATATGCATGCGTGCAAGTATGTAACATGCATTCTCTATGCATTCTGCCAAATTTAGTCAGGCTTCCTATTTCCAGAAAGTTCTTTGTGATCTTGGTCTTATTCTCTATGCATAAAAGACCAGGATGGGAAAGACAGGGGCTAGACAAACAAGGCAGAGCTTGTTACAGTGGGTTGGTGCCATCTTGGGGTCTTCATGGTGGTGGAAGGGGAGTTTGAAATCCTCAGAATAGGTGGAATGACATCTGAGACCAAAGTTGTTACTGGAACACTTGTCTCTAAAGCTGCTGATAACCGAAGGGTGTGTGGTGGGTTGGGTAACAGTTGTTGGAGGAGGGAAGCTGACAGATAGTCGGATGATTTTAATGTTTATATTCCACTGGGGTAAGCTCTAACAAAGACCCATCATTTCCCAGATAACCAATTCTTTTAAAAGAACATCTGTTGAAACTGGCAATTTACATTCTTCTTAAAATACGGAGCGACATAATTAACCCTCTGGGGAGACTAATATTAGTTTTATTAGAGACAATTTCTAGTTCTGTTTATTTTTACACTAAATGATTTGTTCAGATTGGGGAACATTTTTGGGGGGGAGTTATGGTATGTGCTTGCTTTCATTTTTGGGTTGACTTTTCCTAGTAAGGATACCAGGGTAAATAGCTAAGTGATACTCTATAGGCCGTGATGATTGTCAGCAAAGAGCGGTGGAAGCTTGGGGAAAGTACTCAGTAGTGCTGGACATTTGTACTAATATCAGTGCTGTACCAACATTCAACCAACGCTGGTCTATTTTAATGTAGTCAGCAATGTGTGTGGATGTACTTACGTGGCTCCCTTTGTCTTTAGTCCTCATCTTCGCCACCGTTTCTCAGTGCTGTGTTCCCTGAAGATTGGTTGACACTCGTGTAAGAAGGCCGGGAACCATCTGTCCAACATCTCAGACTTCTGGCTTGGGTGAGACAAGGGATAAGGAAGACAGGGCAACTGGACATTGTGTGGAGTTCACTCAAACAGAAGCCATTGTAATTGCTCAGGTGCACTTCTTTGCAGGAGAATGCACCCACTTGAATAAACATCCAACCATTTTGCCTTCCATTTTAGATCCTGCAGCAAACTAAATTACTCCTGTTTTTCACATGAAAATATCTATCACATCAAATATAGGGATTCCCTCCCAACTAACTCCCCACTTCTTCTCTTCCTAAGCCAAACACCCAGTTGCTCAGTGAGTGAAATAGCTCCCAGAACCTTCCTCTACTACTACTGGCTCTATGGCAAAATGAGAAACAGGAGCTCATAAAATAAAGTCAACAATGCACTCAGTGTGAGCAACTGGGCTCGATTCACAGGCCCTGGACCTGCCCCAGGCAATCTTTCGGTCTCCTTTTCTTCCACTTCTTCCCCTTGGATGACTTATGCTCCAGCAGAACTCAACTAAGCTCATGGGCTTAGTTATGTGTGCCAGCTTCTCCTCCTCTTGTTTCCTTCCTGCTCTTAGCTCACTGCTCTTCATACTGCCCAACCAGACTCTTGTGCCTTCCACAAAATCTTCCCAGCCTTTACTCAACTGTACAGCTAGTCACTTCTGCCTTCATGCTGCCCTGTCACCATGGATACTTGTGTATTGAGATTGTCCAGTTACATGGCCTTTATGCCCATTGGGTGACATAGGTGTTCCTTGGAGAAGAGACCTGTTTTTTTTTTTTTTTCCCCATGTCTATATTGACTCTGATACCTACTGGGTGCTCAGTAATGTCTTGTTGAATTTACTTCTCTCCTTCCCCTCATGCTGATATGGATTTAAGATCTAATGGCACTAGATGGATGTCTTGTTTTCAGTGAAGTATAAGAGGGCTCATTGCATGTGGGTGGGAATGATTACAAAATCTAATCAAACTCAGAATAGCTGACTCACACCTGGAGTTTCTTTATTTGCAAGCTGGAATATGAGGGCTGAATTTGAAACCCCTGGAGAAAAGTTGAGCATATGAAACTATTTTAAATAACAGTCATTTGAGAAAGATGTGGGAGATCCAAGAGTCACAACCCACCATTGCACCTCCTTTCCATTCTGCGCCTTCCCAGTATCTCACTGGTGACCTGTAGTCACAGTGTTGCTGCTGAACACCTTCACCTGGCCCTCTTTGCACAAGTGATGTGTTTGGCACATGTGTGCATGTGCTGGGGGGTGATTTGGGGTTATTCTTAGATATCTGAAATCTGGCATTCTCCGTTGAAGATTCCTGGTTGACTATATCTGCTTTTACATACAATAAAATGGACACCCAGGATAAGCTGGGCTGCAGCTGAAATGGCATTTCCCCAGCAAGGGTGCCAGATGGCTCCACAGATGGTGAATGTGGCTGTAGGGGCTGAGTGGAAGGGCTTGAGCCAAATGCCAGAGGAGTAAAACATGTCATCAGCCATACTCATATGAAGGAAGGCATGTTTTCTGAAGATATCTATGTGCAGGTGTGAGCTATTGGTTTTTCTTCCCTATTCACTAACTGCTGGACAAGTTCACCTATGTGCTGTCCACTGAGGGACCTTCTCCATGTCTATGTAGTAATTAAGCCCATTTCCAGACCTTCATGTTCTCACTTTTATCACATATATAAATACCATCTTGTAGTGTATTGGAATCAAATAGAGTCAACATCCACTCCACACTGAAATGGTGGTGTTTGCTGTAAGAGCCCTCTGCTACAATCTAGAACCATAACAGGCAGCAAGATATGGTCTCGGGTCTTAGAAACAGAGATTAGGATCTATCACTAGGAGGTATTTGTGGAATCCATGTTTGAATTTCCTCCCCAGTGAGACCAGATTTATGTTGAATTTTATACACACATACAATTACACAACATGTGGGTTCGTGTACACACACGCATGCACACACACACATATACACATAAGCTTAGGGAAATTTTATCCTGGTGCTCATAAGCCCTGAATAATTTTCAACTTGCAGAGTTATAATTCAAGGAGTAATTAGGTCTGAGAGAATATGAATCATCATATCAAAATGTGTTTTTCCTCAATTACAGCCTTTTGACAGATTACCAAGAGCTTTATCCCTGCTCTCTTGAATACTTGTATACCGTGAATGTGGGGACAGGGAGCACCCAGTGTGGGTACATCCTCTTCCCACATCCTTTCCCTGTGACAGAAATCACTAATCAATCAGAATCATGCTTAACACGCCTCTCCCAATAACCATTACTAATCACCTGGCATCAGCAAGGAGATACTCTTTATCTATCTTCCTACCAAAGTGACATTTGGTAATTCTTCTTTCCACAGAGCATAGACTCAACCCCTGAACCATGACCACCACTTTTGGAACTTAAATCCCAAGTGATGTTCTGCATGGCCTTCTTACCTGGGAGAAAACTGAAACCTTCCAGCCAGTTGCCTAATGGAATAATATCCATTTCTTCCATCTGTCCATATCTGACACTTACTCTCCAACCATAAGCTAGAGACACAGAAGAAAGTGTCTTGTGTTTAGAAACTGTATGTTAGGACAGGTGGCTGTAGTTGTTCTGGTCTAGAAGCTTCCCTGGGGCAGGTTCATGATAAATATCCACTGCAAAGGTCAGCTTACCCAAGTCAGTAGACACATGGTTTGATTTCTGCATACAGAGTTGTGGGCATCAGGCTATGTCCACTGGTGTGGGTAACTCATGTGTATGCCCCTGTTGCCCTTCATAGCAGAGAAGGGCAGCTGCATATTGGCCTTCTAGGGTTCTCAATGGGCTAAAGATAATCAATACAAGTAGAGCACTTGCAGTGTACTTATGTCAATATATAATCCATGGCACTCTTTGTGCGTGCTTTACCTAAACACCCCCCTAACAAGTACTTCCCCATTTTAGAGCTATGAAAATAGAGGCACGTAGATCAGTCACCACACCATGAGCATAAGCTGAGGGAGTTGTCTGGCTTTCTAGAACCTATATTACCTGGAGCTTGATATGTCATCATCCTTTCTTTACCCTTTCTTTGAATAGATTCTTGGTAACACTTCCTTACTAACTAGGTAGGTTAAGGGCTTCAGGTTTCATAATGATGGAAGGCAACAAAGTTGAGGACCCAAAGTTGAGAGGTGGTCTGAATCTCAGGCAGGAGCCTTCCTTTTGTATTTTGGATGGATCAGTACCCAATGAGAAATGATAAGCAGACTCATGAATACAAAGCTCAGCGACAGATCCTGCTGTGCTCTGAAGACCGTATCATGGGCCAGCTCTCCAAAGACCTGTCTGATGCCCAGCCCAGGCGTCTCCGTGTGTACCCAACACAGACACTTTGATTTCAGACTTCTCCTCCCCCAAACTGGTTTGCGTGGCTGTATCTTAATGGACTGCATATCAGTGGCTTTTTGAGGAATAAGGAACTTAAGGCGAGACCATTGGTCTTTGAGTCAGCACATTGGACTTTTGGTCAATTAGCTCCTCCCCCCATCTTTCTGCTACGGCCTTTCCTGTAATTACAGATCCGATAGCCGGAGGAAGGCCTGTCAATTGGCTAAGAGGCCGATGTCCATTGCACAGTGACGGCCGGTTCTGAGGGTTTTAGACCTGTCCTTAGAGAGCCTTGTTGTTTCCTCTTAGGCACTTTGCCTCCATCCTGGTCACTAGATGAACGGAGGTTTCTTATTCCACATCTGACCCCCTAAGGTCAGGCTCCTTGGACATGACTTACTGCAGAGGAGAGAAGTTTTCATTGATGTTTGTTGTTTTTAATTAAAAATCATTTCTCAGATATGCATCTGTGTGTACCTAGGAAGCGCTCTAGAATGATGGGTCTGACAGCTGACTGGGTTTGGCCCGTGGGCTGCAGCTTTGGGAAGGGAGCCATAAGAAGTCCATCACATTTTATTTTATTTTTTTTTCAAAGATTTATTTATTTATGCATACAGAACTGGGGTACAGCCAGAGGTGCAGGGGCGGTGAGAGGCTTCACCAGAGACAGAGTGGGGAGCAGAACAGGCCGACTGACGAAGTGCACTGCTGAGGGGAGCAGCGGGTGAGACAAGAGAGGTCTACTTCGCCATTTGGGTCACCTCCTGGGAGGGGATCGAACTCATGCTGAAGTGGCTTTAGCTTCTTAATGTTGTGCTTTAACCCACTGTGCCACCAGGGTGCACACCAGGTGTGTGTTGAAATAACTTTGGTTTATGACACTGTACAGGTTGCTAGTACACAGAGTCCTAATTCAGTGTACCATAGGTCCTTCTTGAGAACAGTCTATATTTGATTCCTTTCTAAATGAACACAGATTATTTTTGTAATTTCAAAAATGACAAAATAAATAGATATTTCTAATGATCAGAAATTCCCAGACAGATGATGATTTTGAATGGGAAACTGCAGGTCCCCTGAGCACCTGAAGAGGTGCCTCAGGCCCAACTACTGATTTTCATTTTTACACTGAGATTTTTGGCCAATTAGAGCTTGTGCTCCTTTTGGAGATTTTTTCCCATGTGATATTTTTTATCCTCCTTGGCCACCTTCACCCCTAACTCCCAGTCTTGTTTTTCACAGATTCCTTGAGTTCTTACACTTGCCCCACCATACATCATTCCTTCTCACTGCTTGAAACACCAGCTGTCCCCCAATGGGAGGAGTAGCCCCTCTCCTCCTTCATTTTTCATTTCCCTATTACTTGAAAGAGGAGCATACATACATAGTTGTTTTTTTTTTTAAGTTTATTTATTTATGCATACAAAACTGGCATACAGAGTGGGGAATAGAACAGGCCAACTGATGAAGTACACTGCTGAGGGGAGCAGTGGGCAGGACTGGAGAAGTCTGCTGCTCCATGTGGATCACCTCCCTGGCAAGGGATCAAACTCAAAGTTGTGCTGAAGGGGCTCATGTGGCTGGGTTTATAGTGCTGTGATTTTAGCCCATTGCACCACCAGGGAGGGCCCACACATCCATAGTCTTTGTCTTTGCTGGTGTTCTGCCTTCATAGCTTTATAAACAAGTGAGTGACAAGTTGAAAAGCAGATACAAAGATCTGGGAAGATGAGATCCCATTTGTGATGAGCCAAGAATGGAATTTGAAAGAGCATCCTGTCTATCCAGTTAACATGGGCACTGTTTGGGGTCTTGATGTCTGTGCCCGACTCGACCATTGCATTTCTGTGGGCTCGCCATGGTAGAACCCTGGACCAGTTTGCTTCTCTCTGCTCTGCATACTCCCAGTTCCTGATTCTCCACAGACTGAGGTCTATTGGATCACATGACTGACCACTCACGATGTAAGGGCAAAACACTGAGCTTCTCATGACAAACTTGTGGTTGCTGTGCCAGTGTGAAGGCTGTCGAGGTCCAGGGTGCCAGATGTGGACAGTCCAGCCTCCCTGCCAGACCTCTTCTGGGGCCCACTGCTCAGAAGATGTCACCCGTGAGGGTAATGCCCTTGTTCATTGTTTCTCTCTTCTGACTATCAAACTGCCAAGAAGCAGAACAAAGTACTCAGAAGTCAACACTTAAATTTTGCTAAGAGCAACGTTAACAGCAGACTTTGGAATAAGGCTCAGCAGGAATGGTGGAGCAGGGCAGACAGCCTTGCAGTAGGTATGCTGTCTGCCTTTTTGAGAAATGACATTTTCACTCAGGCCAAAGCAGTGGTGGCCAGGAGATGCAACACTGCACAGACGAACTCAGGGAGTAGATGTAATGATGCCCCGAAAGCGCACATCCTCCAACGTAGCCACCCTCCCTTCGACTATTGCCATAAGACGAGATATGCTTTCAGTTTGTTTCAGATTTTGCCTTTTTCCAAGATTATTTTTCCCTTTTACAAGTATACACTTTATCTCTTTAGAGCACCCTTAGGGTGACAATGAAATTGAGTAGGTGGTGCTGAGAAACCCCGCGGGCCTCCAGCTCACCGCACCTGCACAGCCTCACTATGAATGCGGCTCACTGAGGGGTGTATTTGTTACAGTGACTGGTTCTTTGGCAGTAACCCAAACTGGAATCTTCCATGGGAGCCCCTGGCCCTGGGACTGACAGGGGAAATCAGAGCCGAAGGAACAGGTGCTTAGGTCTGAGTTTATAAGGTTTGTTCAATGAGGCCAAATGATTTTAGACTCTGTGTGGGGTTACACCAACAATGGTATTTGTTGAACGGGTGCAGGGGCGTTAAGAACACTGCTCTGGTGAGAGAAATAGAGCCTGTGCAGTGCCCCACTGCATGCCTCTTTCTGTGTTTAATAAATACTTGTCTGACTGAACCTGCGTGGCCCTGGTTAGAGACTCCTGGGTGGATGCTCACCACTGCAGAGGGACAACACTGTCACCCTTGTTTACTTTTCACAAATGGCTGTGCAGCCTTATCTCAATTTTTAAAAAAGATTTATTTATTTATGCATACAGAGCCGGGGTACAGGCCAGAGGTGCAGGGGGTGAGATGATTCAGCAGAGCAGAGTGGGGAGCAGAACAGGCGGAGCCACTGAACTACACTGCTGAGGGGAGCAGTGGGCAGGTCAGGAGAGGTCTGCTGAACCATGTGGGTCACCTCTCTGGCTTACAGGGGTTGAACTCGTGCTGCAGTGTCTGGTGGTAGCTTGATTGTGCTATCTTTAACTTCTGCGCCACCAGTGAGGCCCAAAAATTTTTTGGTCAATTAGCTCCTCCCCCCATCTTTCTGCTATGGCCTTTCCTGTAATTACAGATCCGATAGCCGGAGGAAGGCCTGTCAATTGGCTAAGAGGCCGATGTCCATTGCACAGTGACGGCCGGTTCTGAGGGTTTTAGACCTGTCCTTAGAGAGCCTTGTTGTTTCCTCTTAGGCACTTTGCCTCCATCCTGGTCACTAGATGAACGGAGGTTTCTTATTCCACATCTGACCCCCTAAGGTCAGGCTCCTTGGACATGACTTACTGCAGAGGAGAGAAGTTTTCATTGATGTTTGTTGTTTTTAATTAAAAATCATTTCTCAGATATGCATCTGTGTGTACCTAGGAAGCGCTCTAGAATGATGGGTCTGACAGCTGACTGGGTTTGGCCCGTGGGCTGCAGCTTTGGGAAGGGAGCCATAAGAAGTCCATCACATTTTATTTTATTTTTTTT
>NW_004567129.1:8721247-8729748 GCF_000260355.1 Condylura cristata | reverse complement strand
CTGGCTTACAGGGGTTGAACTCGTGCTGCAGTGTCTGGTGGTAGCTTGATTGTGCTATCTTTAACTTCTGCGCCACCAGTGAGGCCCAAAAATTTGATATTTTTAATAAATCATGAAGATTGTCATCATGAGGGAAAGAAAGGACCTTGGTTTGACTTCTTATCACAACTTTGGGGTTTATCCTTATAACTTTATACATGTTCTTCTATCAGCTATCTCGAGGGGTCTTGCTTGAAGGCTTTCAGAGCCTGCAGAGTAGCGTGGGAACAGGCACTCAGCTCCGCTGGCCCAGCTTCCAGAGTGTGGGATAAATCAGCTCTGCCAAACAAAGCCTGGTATGTAATGCTGTCACATGGAGGGCTGATGGTCTGAAGTGGAGGAAGTAAGCTGGTGTTTAAAGGGAAGTGAGTGACATGCACAGATTGGGAGCTTTCCATAAGAAGAGTCCAGAAGGGGCTGTGTGTGGTTGTATCTTTTCAGAAAGAGTGGTGGTGGTGTCTGTGTATGATGGCCCAACACTTCTCTCCTAAAATACGGATGTGGCTTCCTCCTCTACAGTCTCTCCTTCGTTGGCATTGAGAGATAAGTACAATAATGATCGAGTTAAAGCTGGATATTACCAAGGCTAAAGGAATAATTCTGAGGACTTTTAGTCTATTAACTATATGAGGCTCCTTAATAGTTTGGCTTAAGGCAAAAATGATTTTATTCTAGTTTCATCCTTGTTGAGTCAATAATTAACCGAGTTTGATTAAGACAGAATCTTACTAAGTATAAAAGCTGGCTGGGCCTTCCCTGGCGTGTGAAAGATGGTGACAACCCTGGTCTCTGAAGAAGTTGAGACGTCCAGTTTTGGGGGAGAACCAAGGTGCAAGCTCTTTGGGATGGTTTTGCTGGACATGCGGCGATGGACAAGGTGCAGTCTCTCTGGGGTGACTTGCCCTCCTCAGAGTTCCCAGCTGCCCACATGCCCCCTTTGAAGTCATCTCTTTGTTTTCTTTTAGGTCCCTGTCTCACTTTTCCCTTTTCACCTTTGTCAGTCTTTCTGAACAGCCAGGTGTGTGTGGAGAGTGGAGGAGGGGTGGGGTCTCAAGGGGACAAAGGAGGGAGCAACAGAATGGTCTTCAGTAAAGGCCTGTGGGTCCCTGGATAGTGGGGGTGATGTGACCTACATCTGAGGTGGTGCAAACCCATTCCCCGAAATTGTGTACAGTGCAGTAAACCTATGCACCCCAATAAAGGGGAAAAACTAGAAAGAGAGGAAGAAAGAAAATAACACACACACACACACACACACAGGATGGACAAACACAAGCATCCAGGTGGGATGCGGTTTCCTGCCCTTTGGTGAGCAGTGCTTTTCAGCCACTGACTGACTATTCCTGGTAGAACCTTCTTCACACCAGGTTTTGTCCTTTTGGGAGTAAATGCTGAGGTTCGTTTTTTGTATCTGTGGCTCCACTTGCCAGAGCTGGACCTGTGGTTGGTAACAGCCCGTGGGAGGATTCATGCACAACATCAGGTGAGGCCATGGCGGTCCTGTTTCCTCTGGACACAGAGGACTTGAATTTCACAGCAGGGACCCCTCCCTCGCCATCCGTCTCTAGATGCTCCACACAGGGCTCCCTGGGGCCAACTGCTTCTCAGGGAGGCCGCAGCGTTCACCGGCTGTAGAAGGAGGTGAGGGGCAGATGTGGAGGAAGCAGGACAGGCCCTGGAGCCGGCTTGTGGGCCAAGGAGAACGAAGCAGCACAGCAGACACACACTGGCACAGGCACGGGGGGGGAGGGTGTCTTGACTTGGGGTGCCACTTGGAAGGCTACACTTGAACCCTGAGTGACTTTTTAGCCTCGAATGTTGCCAGCCAGCCTGGGTTTGCTGCCTTTCCCTGCCAGCACCATATGGACTTCCTGCATGAGTGTGTGTGGTCAGGGAAAAGCGGGTCTTTAGCATACGTGTGGATGGCTGGGCCTTCAGTCTTTACTGCCCGCGCCAAGATTCCGTGGACTGCTCCACTGCTGCTCAGTGTTACTCTACTCTGCACCTAACATAGCCATCATTTGGCACTTCTTTCTCCCTCCTTCCCTGTTCATCTTTTTTTTTTTTTTTTCTTACACCTTGCCTACTGCTTCACCGGGTAGGCCACAGCAGTATCTTACCCTAGCAAGAGGTGCCAGGCGCGTGCTGCTGGGACACCTGGCTATAACACCTGAGCTTGTCTCTATAACTGAAGATGGGAAGGCCACTTGTCACAAATGACAAAATGGGGGGAGGGGCTGTGCCATGTCATCTTGATTATTTCCGAGCAGCCTTCCAGCTGGACAAGCTTTACAAGAACACATGTACCTATGTGCTGGGAGCCCCAGTCATGGCATCGGATCCACAAGCTTTTTCCTCTGATGAATTATTCAGGCAGTGTTTTCCAAAATCGTCACTGATCAGTACAGACCAGGAGAGCGCATGTCTGGCAGTGCGTATGTCCGGCCTGCCCAGAGTGAGTGTTTTCTGGCTGCAGGAAATTCCAAAAGAAGGAATTCGAAGCCACTGTGTTTCTTTCTCTGGGCAGCAAGTAATGCAAGTTCCGCACTTAGAGTGGCTGCTGTTTAGCTAGGGTGAAAAGCCAGCCAGGGAAATAGGCCCAGCCTTCCTGGGCTAGAGGCGGGGGAGGCTGTAGTTCTGAGGGATTCAGCAGTGAAGGATGTGGGGTAGGGTGGAGGGTAGCTGAGGGCTGTGATTGAGGTTCTTAGTTAAGGCCTGCAACATTCTGACCTGTGAACAGAAATGCCCTTCCCTCAACAGGAACTTTTTTTTTTTTCATTTCTTTGTCTCATGAACAACCATTATAATAGAGCCTGCCTGGCCCTCCCTGGTGGCTCAACGGGTTAGGACACAGCACTGCAAGCTAGCTGCAGCTGCTTTAGTGCAAGTTCGATCCCAGCCGGGGGGTGACCCACATGGTGCAGCAGACCTCTCCTGACCTGCCCACTGCTCCCCTCAGCAGTGTACTTGGTCGATCTGCCTGTTATGCTCCCCACTCTTTCTCTGGTGAAGCCTGTCATGGTGCTTACACCTCTGGCCTGTATGCATAAATAAATAAATTAAAAAAGAAAATAGAGCCTGCCTGTTCCTTAAAAAAGCAGACAGCCTGGTTCTGATATCTGCATTGGTGTAAAAACATTTCTGCACTATTTGTAAAAATGGTCAGAGGAAAAGCCCAAGATGACCATGCGTCTCCTGTCTTGGGTGGCACCTAGTTACCTGCAGGGCTTCAGACACCTACCTGGGAGAACAGGAAGCCATGTCTCTCAGCCTTCCCTTTTCATTGTTCTCTGGTCTTTTGGCTGGCTCCCTTCCCATCAGTGGTCCAGGGCACCGTCTATACGTTAAAATCACCTGGGAAATTCTTTCAAGTTAGTGTTGCCGCTAGGGTGATGGAATCTAAATGTCTGGTGAGAGGACCTTTCCCAGGGAAAGGTGTCAGTGAGTGTTGAAAGCCCCTATAATCCATCTGGTCATCAGATTTCAAGATTTTGGGCAAGAGGCACATCCTCCTGGTGTTCATTCACATTATAAGCCTCTGAGAGTGTGATGTTGGGTGAAGTCCCCTCCCCTTTGCAAAAGAAAGACTGGGGTTCCAGTTTGGCTCCCAGTTTTAGCGTGCTTCTCCAGGAGCTAGCATTCCTCTCTCCTCCCTGCCTTGTTCCTGCTTCACTTGGAAACACTTTGCACCCATTGGGCTTTGACAGTCAGCCTGCTCTTAGTCTTTAAAAATATCCTTTCCTTGCTACAATTTATTGCCATGTAATGTACCAGCCATACAATGCACTGGTTTAAAGTATACAATTCAGTGGATTTCAGTGTATTCACAGAGTTGTGCCTCCATCACAATCAGTTACACATTTTTACTAGCCCAGGATGATACACCTTTAACCAGCATTCTATTTTCCCTCTTCTCTCCACCCTGGGAAACTACCAACCTACTTTCCCTCTCTATGGGTTCACCTATTCTGAACACTTCATATTAATGGGACTATGCAATATGTGTTCTTTCATCTTAAATTATCTAGCATAATGTTTTCAAGGTTGATTTCCACCAGAGCATAGGTCATTACTTTATTTTTAATGGCTATGTAATATTCCATTGTGTGGCTATACAGCATTTTCTGGATTCATTCATCAGCTGATGAGTACTGGTATTGTTTTCCACCTCCTGGTTATTATGAATAATGCAGCAACAGGCATCTGTATAAGGTTCTGCTGTGGATACTGTTTCCTTGCAATATCCTTTCTTGACTGCCTCATCTGTATCAACTATGACCTTGGGGCTTTGTCTTGAGATATCTTGTGTTGTGATGAACAAATGGGTAGCTCTGGGATGAGGAGCCAGGGTATGTGGGTGACTTCTTCACTCTGCATGTGTGGTTGCCTTGAATGGGAGGGCCTCACCTTCTGAGGCGAAGAGAGAATGCAGCAAGGCTCCTGTGTGGGGCCTCATTGCTTGCAGAGAGAACCAGTGGCAAGACGAGCTCTCTGAGAAAGGCAGATGTTGCACTCCATGATCACTACGAGACGTCCATGTTGTTTGTGTGATTAATGAGTCCACGTTTTACACATTCCCATTCAGTGTCTCTGAGCCTTCTGACAACACTGCATTTCATGTGCTGCTGACTGTTTTTGAGATTTATGAGGCCTAACTTGCCAGCGATGTGTGTCTGGATTAAGGGGACCTGAGAATCACTCTCCATGTCTGACCTCAGGAAATTCCTCTAAGCGGCTTATCAGAGGCACATGCTGAGTGCATGATGGGAAGATGGGGTCTTCAGTGCCCTGGTAAAATCTGGAATCTGCTCTCATTCCATTTTCACTGATGTGACAATACGCTAACAGACCTGCAGGTCCACCTGAAAGGATCTGCTGACGGCTCCATTTTTGTAAGTTTACTTTATAAAATTTATATAATGAAATACTATCTCTCCTAACCCATACATCATGCCTCCGATGTGGAATTAAAATATGATTTCTTATTTAAAAACAACAACAAACTTCAATCAAGCTGGTTTAGAGAAACTAAATGTCCGCTAATTTCACACACAGCAAAGTCGCTCTTTACTTCCATTTACCACATGGTCCATGTGTCATGCTTTTTGTATTCTCATTTTCAGACCTAACAGTAAAGTTCCATGTGACTGAAAATTAAGTTGCTCTTGGCAATATTCACAAGGTGCTTGAGAAATTCTGCCCAGTGTTGTGTGTGATTTCACCACCAGGGGGCATTGTGGTTTGACTGTCCTTCCCATGGGCTGCATTCTATCAGTTTGCTCAGAAAATAGTAGGCCTGGACGTGTTTCTGATTCCTCCCAAGAAGGAATCCTATCTGGAAGAGAACAGATGTCGATTCTTTTTCCTCACTAGCAAACGGTAGTGTTGTCAAATTTGCTAAACTTAGCCAGTTGAAGATTAACATGCAATATATAATATGCATGTGCCTGACGGTACAATAAATAGTAAATCCCATTTTTATGCTTTCTCTGAACTTGGAAGCTGCAAGTTATTATTTTTTTTTATTCCCTGGGTGTGATGAAATAAATAACATTCAAATACATTTTAAAGATGTCAGTCAGGAAAAAAAAAGTGCTTGGCAACTGTGTTTGATAGATTTCTTTTATGATTAATTCTCCTATTAAGTTTTAATGACTTTAAAGATATAAAACTAGAAACCACAAAACTAGGCTTGGTTAATAAATAACTGAAATACCAGGTGTATAGAAATGCATCTGTGGAAAAATGAAGTCATATATTCTCTAGGATGGATTAGGCAACAGTTCTTTGGCAAGTAAAGAGGGTGAAGTATCCCTAACTGGGGTGCGGATGGGGGTAAAGTTTAGAAACAGTAAACTAAAGAAGTTTGTTTTTCCAAAGGAAAATCCTATGAGGAAGGTACGCTCTCAGATTCGCATATGTCAACTACATTATTTTGTGAACCAGTATTTATCAGCAAGCTTGTTGTTCTCTTGGAACACATTTCTCCATTTCAAACCCTTAAGAATATTTGTACAGATTTTCAAGCTTTTCTCAGTTTCTTCTCATATGAGCTTCCCAGGGCTCAGATGGCAGGCAAAGCCTCGTTCTGCTTTGTTGTTTTATAAATGCTCCAAGGACTGACTGGTCTCAGAAGTGGGAATTGTGTGACAGTGTCTCAGTAATACTATCTCCTATTTCCCCCCTCTTCTGCACCCAGAATTTATGAAATATGACTCAGTTCATCCTCAGGACATCTCTGCGAGACGGGGGGAATGGAAGAATTGATTCCAGCTTGCAGAGAGCAAAAGGGGGGCTTGCTGCGGGCTGGCAGGCTTGCCCTTGAGCCACAGGGCCCCCTTGTCCTGGGCCTACAAGTTGCTGCTGGAGGTCCCTGCAGCAGGCTGGGCTGAATCACTTACTTTCTAGGATAAACTTGAGTTTGGTTAGAAACCAAACAAACATTAATTAATATGAATAATGACTGGCAAGAGTTGTGGGGCCTCAGAAGAATGTATAAATATATATTTTCGCATATGCTCATGTGTACATTTCTATGCCCAGGAAGGAGATAAATGGGTGACTTTACAGAATTTCCTCCTTCTACTTAGGTTTACTATTTCTGAATCTTCTTGAGCCCCCAGAACACAATAGGTACCATTTGGAATTTCCACCAGGCAGCCCTCACTCTTCAGAACTTCAGATCGTCAGTACACAGAACTTATTTTTTAAAGCTTTTGGCCCATCCCAAATGAATAGTGTTTCCAGCCGCTACAATCCCTGGAGTGAGAAAACAGGCTATATTGTTCTTTTCTGTTTGTATTCTTTCATACTGAGTTAACACACTTGCCAAGAGTCCGCAGCCGTTTCTGGCTTGACAAGGCCCTATTTAACTAGCCTGGTTTCTAGAATAAAGTCAGGGTCCCTCTGGTCTGCTCCACAGAGCTCAGGTCATGCTTGAGCTAGAAGAGACCAAAGCAAATAAAGAGAGTCCATTTCCCTGTGCAAATGCTCCTGCTTTTTGAGGACTGGGACATAGATCTGGGCGCAGCATCTTGAGCTTGGTCTGTGGCCAGATACCCAGGTGCCCTGGGTGAACTGTAGATGGGGAAGCTGCAGAGCCCTGGAACTAGTCAGTGGAGGCCAAGGAACTGCACCAAAAAAGAAGGCTTTTTGCTTGCTCCAAACTTGGGAAGTTGCTGGGAAGTCTGGTTAGCAAATCCCCCATTCCCAGGCCTGGCGGTATCAAACACGTAGGATGGAGGCTGGATGAAACCCCAAGCACTTGGCGTGGAAGAAGCAACTGCTTCCAGCTGGCCCAGGCACTGTGCTTTAAAAATGACCCAGATGAACTGATTTTTTAGAGAGAGTGGGTGGAGAGGACTCCAGGGCCATGGAGGAAGATATGGCCTTTCTCTCCGTCATCGTGAGCAATGCGAGTTGGAGAGAGAAGCAGGAAATTGGCTCCTCAAGCCACATTTTCTTGGCCAACCTCCAGAGGAGAGAAAGGATCCAGGGGGAAGGCACATGAGGTCCGGTCAGCCCCTGGCAGACCCGTAGGCTACTGGGCCTTCTGTTGGGTGGCTGGTTGGTCTGTGCCCAGCAGAGTGTCTTGGCCTGGTTGGGGCTGCCTGGAAAGGAAGGGGCACTGGCTTCAATTTTTGAGGTGTGGCTTCTGTAGAGGTGAGAAGGTGACATCTGATTGGCAGCAACCCTCCAAACAGCTCAACCTCCATGCCTCCCCTGTGGACAGAAAGGCCGTGCTGGCTGGCCCCTGCCTGGGACAGTCTATATGGCTTTTGCTTCAGACACAGATCTGCTCACTGATTTAGTCACTCTCTAAAATGTGAAGCTGCACTATGTGCTTTATCCTTGCTATGTTTTATTTTAATCAATAAAGGGGGAGGAAAAAAGGAAAATACTCCTCTTCATTCCCTCTACCTTAAGAAGGTATGGCCAGTGCCTCCAATGATACTTTAATTTCCTTCTCCCCCCCCCAAATGTGTGTTGGCACATGGGCGATCACAAACCCCTTTCTGAAGCTGCCTGTATCCATGACCCTGACTTGGAAAACTTAAGGGGACAGCAGCCAGTGGGCACTACTGAGAAGGTCTGTGTGGTGGGCTCTTCCTCACACAGGGCCTGCTTCACCATTGCCCCTCATGCCCAGGTCCTTGGCACTTGCATTGCTGCTGTTGTGGCGCCCTGAAGCTGGGACTCTGGTGAGGGCACATTATGCCGATCAGTGGGTAGACCCCCAAAGCAGATCACCTGACTGTCAGGGCCCAGAGTGGGTGGAGTGTGAGGTCTGTGTGTTAACTCTTTTTTTTGTAACAGACAAGATTAATAGTATCTATCCATCCTCTAGCTATCCGTCCATCTATCTATTCATCTATCATCTATCTACTATCTATCCGTCTGTCCATCCATCATCTGTCTGTCTGTCTTTCTATCTATCTATCTATCTATCTATCTATCTGTCT
>NW_004567129.1:8695863-8720814 GCF_000260355.1 Condylura cristata | reverse complement strand
AGGCTATTCCATTTTGTACCTCAGAGACACTTTACAGCTCTGGCCTTTCTAGGGAACACTTTGGAATACTTCTAGTCCAGTTGGTCCATAAAAAGCCGTCTGTGTTTTTATGTCTTGGAGATAAAGCGTGCCATATTAGGCATCTTATCCTTGAGGAGACAGCAGGTGACACCAGTGTCACCCACATACCGCTCCTAGCCCTGACACACTTTGAGAAACCTTTGAGAAATATTCCGGTGCCGTCTCCAGCCACAGCAGCGCTGTACGGGGTGATGTATGCACTCAGGTGGGGTGTGTGAATGTTAATTCCATTGTGGGCAGGGGACCTCTTGCTAGGCCATGGTGAGCTGAAGCTGCTCTCCGATGCCTAGGGAGCACCTCAGCCCCCACCCACATCCTCTTTCATTTGGAAAGGTGCGTTGCAACCTCCGAATCCACTCCCATTTAGCCTACACCAAGAGTACAGGTTGGCTCACCTTACCTCCACAGCAGGGGTCTACATGTTTTCTAGACTCTGTACCTCCCCTCTAGTTTTTATTTCTCAAAGCAGTTTTTGTATCAGAAACAAGATCCAGGGTGTAATAATGCTGCCCACCTCTCACGAGTGAGACAAACTAACAGAAGTGCTGGCAGCCCTCGAAAGAGCAGAAAGGAGTTCTCGCATGGAGCTGGGAAGGTGATGGGGAGCCCCTGTGGGTCGGTCACTCTCACAGGGCTGGTTAGCTCAGCGTGGCTGTGGAGACAAGAGACTGGCAAAAGCTGTGGGTGAGGATCATCTGGCCCCATGGAATTTGTAATGAGGAATGATGTATATTTTTATTCACAGACTAGATACTAACATCTTTTATGTTAGTAAACTTTATCCAAAAATAAATATGTATATTAACATGCAAACTTTTGGTTTTGGAAAGCTAGTTGTTAAGCATTTACCAGAATGCTGGCTTCATTTCAGTCAGCCGCCCACTCTCTGGAGATATGGATGTCACAGCACAAACATGCTTACTACAGTGCCTGGGGCAAGGTGGCAAAGACAGCCTTGGTCACAGTCTCTGTCTCTGCCCCTTCCTTGTCACCATCAGAGGGAGCATGATGACATGAGCCAACGGGGCGTGTCCAACAGCAAACTCACCCTGTATAATGGGCTGCTGGGGAGCCTGGTTAAAGCTGCGTGTCTGTAGTCCCGGGTGTTAACGCTCAGAGAGTAGAAATGTTTTATGGCTGGCAAATTGTAGATCCTCTCCTTTCTGTGATATTTATGGCCTTTCCAACAGCCCGTACAAGAATCAGGAGGAGGCCGGGAGGCCGTGGTTAATGTAAATGCGGCTCGTTGCTCCCACCACATCCCCACCCCACGTCATCTCCAAAGGCAATCAGGGGCCCTCCAGGTCCCCTTAAATCAAGCTGTGTCGCAACTTGAGCTCTTTTGAGAGCTCTGAAGTCAGAAATATCTACTGAAAATAGAAAGGGCAAAAGGCAGTCCCGTGCCATCCTGTGGAATGAGTCCGGGTCCTGGCGGAGCTGACACTGCCAGGTGTGGCCGACTTGAAGGGCAGCTGTACCTTTGAGACCAGGCTCTCTATGCCCCAGTTCTCTTCCCTAAAAAAGGCCCCGTCTCACTGAACACGATGGTTTCAGAGCAACTGCAGAAACTCCTGCTCACACATCTTTCTTTATTTCTTGTTATTCTAGGTGAGTACTGCATCCAGACAGAGGTTGCCAATAAAGTTTATTGTAGGAGCAAAGTGTCAATATCTGTAGTACCCCCTGCCTAGGGTGCTTGTAATTAAAATGCCACAGATAGTCTGGGAGAGGCATGAAAATTTGATGGCAAATTGATTTCAGGTTCATCTTGAAATTTGTCCTCAGCTGGACTCGATACTCCTGGCAGACGTGGGATGGCTTTTGTCAGAAGGGCCTGCTAGGATGAGACAGAGACATCTTGATCTGAATATTAAACACTCCACGCTGGTTATGACAGATCATCCTTCCAGTGCTGGAGCACGCAGCCACCTCCCTACGCACGCTTCTCCGCTGAGTGCATGTGGTGGGATCACGTAGATCTACTTTACATATGAAAAGAAGTCGCAGCAAACTCACTGGGCACAAGAAATAAAGAATTTTAGAAACACGGGTGCCAAACACATAGGATTCTATCCAACATTCTAAACTTAGAAGTGCTACATGCATCTCATTTAAGGAAGCTAGGGAAACAATGGTGACCAAGAGGAGGTAATCAAGTATCACAGCCACAAAGTGTCTCCTTAGAACAGAGTATGGCAAAGAAGGAAAAAGCCATGTAAGTATGTGTGTGGTGGGGGAAGTGGAATCCAGATATTTAACACTATCAGCTGCTGGTTCCTGTAAACTTGCCTTAATGGATCCAATTACAAGGGCTATCATCTTTACAGATCATTCATGCGGAAAAGCACAATGAAGACAATAGAATCTTAAAAGTATATTTGATTTCTGATTTTGAAAAAATTGAAAAGCTTTGAGGGGAAAAACAACATGGAGTTTTGAGTGTTTTCATCTGAAAAAAAAAAGTTCAGTTTAATTAGATGTGTTCAACAGAACCCATTTTATAATCTGAAATTACTTGGCACCTAATTATATTTAATTTAGCATCCAAGGTACAATTGGAAATGGAGTTTGAAAGAGCAGGAATCAGGTGACATGCATTCCTTCATTTGTTTAGCAAGAGAGCATGGTTTCTCAATGTGCAAAACAAAACAGGATAAGAGATTTTCTAGGTGGGACTTGAATGAGATCCACTGGGCTGTCACATCATTGTGTATGAATAAAGCGCAGTCAGTAAAATGTTTGAACCAGTCATGGCAAAATCTGTCCAACTGGCTTTAAAGAAAGTGCAGAAAATTATGTATTCGTTTTGCAACAGAAATTGCAAAATAAAATGAAGCGTCAGTCCCTCCACTCACTAAGGTAGCCCTGTACTTGGCCTCGCCTGCCAGAAGTGTCTAGATCCACATCTGACCCTCCCCCTCCGTCACAGGGACTACAGCCCATCAATAACAAGAGCTCAGCATATGCTCACGGGTCATCAAAGTCGCTCCTTTGCTCATTCCAGAGATATTTATGGATCTTTTATTAGGACGGTTTTTATGGCCCAAGATTAAAAGTTAAAGTTAAATAGTAAAAGTAATGAAGATGTGCCTTTGGAGGATCCACCTGGTTGTGTTTTCATTCCATCCGCTCGTCATGGCACATTGGATTTTGATGACAGCATTTAGCAAGAAGAAGAAGGAGGATGCCTCAAATCATATTTGGAAGGAGGAAGAGGGTATGAATTAACAAATTATTCAAATAAATTATACTCCAAAGATGCTCATTTCTATCTTCGATACAGAGTAGGCTATCCTTTTCCAATACTGAATTAATTTGTGGCAGCTTTGCCATTCTCAGGAAGCACTGTGGGTAACATTTGATAAGACTTAATTATTTGCTGATAGAAAATGAATGTGGAGATACTGTGTCCACATCCACATGCTTGTGAGAGGAGAAATCAGTAGAAAGTTACACTTCTGGAGACTCATCCAAGAGTTTCTTTCAGATTCTAAAGTCTCTTATAGTGAGGCTGTTTCTGTTAGGCAGGGACCTTGAGTACAAATTTACAGTGACACTTCACTTGATGGTGATCAGTGATCTAGTGAAGGTAGTATACTAGGGGTCTGGCCTCGAATATGAATTTACTGTGAATTTCACTGATATTTATGGATTCTGGGAATGGGGATGAATAAAGAGGATTCTGTGGGCAAAACTATTTCAGAAATGCAGGACTTATCAGAGCCTAATATAGGCAACTGTCCAATGCATCTTTAGGTGGGAGAGAGAATAATTACTATTTCCAAACTTATATGATCATTTATAAATGAGTCCTGCATTTTTTCATTGATTGTCTTTGGGACGGCATTATATGGAACCTCGGGAATAGCTAGTGGTGCGTTCCAAACCGTTACCACTTTGCTCCCACTTTTCCCTACTTTTATCATTTTCTGGGACCCTAGTCTTCTTTGGAACACTCTCCCAGAACATTTTTTTAAAAGATTTATTTATTTATTCATACAGAACTGGGGTACAGGCCAGAGTTGCAGGGGCAGTGAGAAGATTCACCAGAGACAGAGTGGGGGGCAGAACAGATAGATCAACGAAGTACCCTGCTGAGGGGAGCAGCGGACGGGTCAGGAGAGGTCTGCCGTGCCATGTGGTCACCTCCGGGGCAGGCGGGGATCGGACTAATGGGGAAGTGGCTTTCGATTCTTAGTGCTGCGCTTTAACCCGCTGCGCCACCAGGGAGGGCCCAACCAGAACATTTTTTAAAGTTTATTTATTTATGCACACAAGAACTGGGGTACTGGCCAGAGGTGAGTGCCTCTGGAGAGGATTCACCAGCGACAGAGTGGGGAGCAGAACAGACAGATTGACTGAAGTTCACTGCTGAGGGGATCAGTGGGTGAGACAGGAGAGGTCTGCTGCGCCATGTGGGTCAGCTCCCTCACTGGGGATCAAACTTGTACTGCAGTGGCTGTGGATAGCTTTATAGTTCTGCGCTTTAACTTGTGTCACCAGGGAGGGGCTCTTTCAAAACTTCCTTTATTCACTGCGGAGTTCATTACAAGCCCTGATTCACACATTATAGAGATTTATGATATGAAGTTTTCCTGCCACTCGATATCTATTTTTAATTTTTTTTGTTAATGGAATGGCCAAAATCATCTAATCCATAATATCACTAAAGCATTTTTAAAGACTTTTCTCTATTTATAGATCCCTCAAATATCACACAAAAATGTGCGAGTGACTTTCAGAAATAGCAAGGTAGTGTGTATTGTATTCTAAAAGGAGCCGATCTTAAATCTTTACTGAGGCACTTGCTCTGGCTCCCTCCTTTAGTAATTAGATAATTATGTATAATTAGCACACTAATTATGTGCAACAGCTGCAGTTGCATGTGTACATGTGCAACTGCTTGGAAATAGCATGTGAGTTCACTATCAGACCTGGGTATGTCTTTCCTAGGCATGTTTTCTAGATTTTAGTCCTCAGTTGTTGCTGGAGAGCTCAAGAGTGGGCATTGAGCTGAAAAGGAAAATGTTGACTTGAACCTATCCACTCTCAGCTCTGCTGCTGAGCTTGGAGAAGGTTTCGACACCTCCTTGGTCCTCTGGCAAGCCACCAAGCATCCCAGGTCTTGGCCAGCCACCAAGCATCCCAGGTCATGCCTGCCCCAGGGCCAGGGTCTTGGCCAGCCACCAAGCATCCCAGGTCATGCCTGCCCCAGGGCCAGATAGTGTGGGTGCCCCCAGCATTTAGACAATGCACTTAGTGTTAACTAGAGTCTTGTTTACATTAAGTAGAATGAGCAGTTAGAAAAACAATACATATAGGGTGGTTTCCTTGTTATGTAAAAATAGATACATAGAAAAAGTATTCACATCAATAATGTTACCCTAAATTCATCTCTTTGCTCCACAGATACTGAGGAGACACCCTCACCATACTGAGTCCAGGAACATCGCCTGGTCTAGGTCTGTTTCTGGGAGATTGTAGGCCATTTTTGTCATTATTTATTTATTTATCTATCTATCTATCTATCTATCTATCTATCTATCTATCTATCTATCTATCTATCTATCTATCCATCTATCTATCTACCTATCTATTTATTTATTTTCTGTACTAAGCATTTTCCAAAATGAATCTTTTGTAACCAGGAAAAATAAGTGTCTTCCAAATGTGTATGGGAATTCAGAAGTTATAATTTCATCATACACCGAAGGCTGGGCACATAATGGGGGCCAGGCCAATTAAGTGGAACTGCATTTGCCTTTGAAAGCAATGTTGAGACACCAGCTCTTTTTATTTACTTTCTTTTAGTGATCCCTATGGCCTGCTTAGCTTTTGTTTCCCTGGGAGCCCCTCAGGGAGGGATGAGTGACTTGTCCACCTGGGGACTTGTGGGAAGCCCCTGATGATGGCCGGCAGCCTCGTCCCAGCCCTGAGCAGCCCTGCAGTGCCTGGGGGAGAAGCGGAACTTCCAGCAGCTGATCACATGAGCTCTCCCCATCTCCCTGCCTGGCCCTTCCCTCCTGCACCTGCCTTTGCACCTGCCAGGCTCCCTGCTCAGGAGCCTGCCTGCTCAGCACTTCAGCCACAGTTTCTTCTGTAAAGGTGGCTTTGCAGAGGGCAGAGGGTCCTCTTCCAAATCAGTCAGCACTTTCACTTTGGGGAAAAAAACAGAAAGGAATAAAACTCTCTAATCTTGGCGTCCTGGCAAAGGAAAAAGACTCCTGACAGTGAACCATCTTTAGCAAGCAAGAATTTTTTGCTTTGTTAGGACTCTCTCCCTTTCTCCTTCCTCCATCGTTCTCTTCCCCTGACAGCCACCTGCATCTCTCTCCCTTTCTCCCTCTTTTATTGCATTTTTCTCACATTAAATAGCAGCCCCTACTCACCAGCACTCTGCAAATGAATAGCTAGAGATGAAGTCCCCTGTCTGCCCCCCTTTCTTCTGCATTCCCAAGTCTGCTCCCAGCCCATGGCCGAAGCTGATCACCCACCAGAAACTCTTCTCAGGACTCCACACTCTTCCATCTGCAAGGGACATCTATGGCAAACACAGGGAGGGCTTTCTGTTTGCTTTTCCAAAAAGGCTGCTCTGTCTGTGTGCTGTGTGCGGCTCCCTGGCCAGTGCATCACAGACATCCCTCCAGGTCAGCAGATAAGAACTGCTAGCTCATTTCTTCTAATAGTTGTATAATATTCCATAGCATGGATACTGCAGGATTTACTGCAATGGGACTTCACATTTAGAGCTTTCAAGGCATTTGGAAGTATTTAAGGATATTGACATTATCTCTGTAAAGGTACAAGCTCAGATTCCTGCTAGACAGTCTGAATATGACAAATGTCCTGCACACTTGCCTCGTTTGGACACTCTTGGTCTCCAAACTTTGGCTCTGTTTTTCACATGGGCCAACTCCTCTCCTCTGAGTCGCTCCTGCATGACTGCAGAATATATGTACATTTTTTTCCATAGGCAAAAGTCCAGCTGAATGAATAAAATACTTCTTTAGCATAATTTAAGCATGAGGGTTTTCTAGTGCTATTTCCACTTAAATAATTCAAAACTCCGATGTAAGTTGTCTGGATACTAGGGGAAGAGAGCTGTTAATGGTACATCATCGAGACTGAAGACAGATCGTGCTGTTTTGTCTGCAGCTGGAAAGAGGAGGAAAAGATCAAGATTGAACATTGTCATCACTGGTGTCAAGTTGTCTGAGTTATCTCTTGGCTCCTTTCTGCCATGTGAGAAATAAATCACTGTTCCTCCAAAAGGAATGGTGAATTTAAAAAGGTTTTAATTTTAACCGCATTATTTGTTTGCCTTACCTGTTTTTTAAAGTTTTATTAAAACATCTTACATATGTTTCTTATTTATGAAATCAGGTCACTGATCCTTCAACTATATAGCTGGTAACTGAGAATATTAAAATCTCAGCCAGCATGTATAGCAGCATGAGTGATTCTTCTGAAATTGACTAGTCAGGAAGCTTCTCATTTATTATTAAATTACCTTTTCCTCAAACAAAATATTTACTAGATGTAACTTGATACCCAAATTTATTTTCTTTTTAAGCTAGGTGTTCTCATGCACACACTCTTTATTCTAGATTTCCTACTATATTTTAACATTTTAAGCAACCACAAAAAAGCAATAGAACAAGCAATCAAAAATTCAATCAAGAATCGAAATTATTTCCAGCTATGTTTAAATATCAATGTATTGTTGGGCTCTTAGCTTATACATTTATGGTTGTGTGACATCACTATGGCATTGTAATGAATATCTGCTGAATTATGCGTGGCCCATTGGGGAATGCAAATGGACTTGAATTCTGTAACTGTCATGCTGTGGTCCAAAGACGAAGAAACGGAAATATCCCTCTGCATTAGTGCACCTGCCACGTGTCCTTGGCCTTCTCGGCTGTTACTGTGTGGGACACGTGAGGTGGCGACTGGAGAAGGTGATGCTTTGAGTACATGTCAGAACAGGTGTTAGAAAATTAAGTCAAGTCTCTATGCAGCTGTGTGACTTGGCTCAAGGGACTGCTTCATATGCACTGAGAACAACACTGTACAGCCTTCTCTCGTTCTGAACACCTAATTTTAGGTAAAATGCTGGGTTCCATATTACGTAGTCTTATACTTACTAGGGAGTGAGTATGTGTGTGCTTAACAGAGTGAAAAGAATAGGGCTGTCCTGAATTTGAATTCAGGCTCCTTCTGAGCCAGCTGTGTGCCCTGAATCCAGATAACTTGAGTACTTTGCTCCCATCAAATGGGAACAAATAATGTGTGCTTCCCAAGATACGCATAAGGGTCACATGCAGTGTGTAAGTGTGTACTGACAGGGCCTATCCAGTAAGTGCCTGTTATAAGAGGAGCTTAACACAAAGTAGTCCGTGTGGCTGTTTGTGCTGTTATTATTACCAGTAATGTTGTCTTTATATAAAAACACACACTGTTCCCTTAGGAGTAGTTATTTCCCCCTCCATTTTCACACAACGGAAACATCATTTCAGGAACAGCGATATGTAGAGTTCATTTGTTTAAGAATTATTTAACTGTATACCTCTGTGTAGCCTGCACTGCACAAGACCCAGGGAAGCAGAAGCCGCCACGCATGGCTTCCCTTCCTCACCACCCAAAGGGGTGGATATAGAGCGGCTAGGTCAGAGGAAGGGTTCTTAAGGAAAAGACAGGTGTGCTCCTACCTGCAGAGACCTTCCCATCTTGCTTCCTTTGAGGAGTTTGGCTATAGGGCAGAAGTTTCCCTTCAGGGGTGGTGAGGAAAAGCCCACCCTTGGTATCTCTGTGGGAAAATGAAGCCCTCACCTGGGCTCTGGGTTTGCTGATGGCTCTCTAGGGCATGGTATTTGGGGATGAAAATTCTATCTGATTCTCCTAGCTAGATTTATCACCCCTTCCCTAAGTCGATCAGTCTAATGTTATTGAGCTTTATTTCTTCTAGTTTCATCTTATAACATAGGTTAAGATACTGATGTAGTTTTTGAAGCAGGACTAATTGGCTCTGCTTATTAGCTTTGTGGTCCCTGTATGTCTCTCTTGTCTACATGATGGGGATCACTAGCACCAGCCTCATCG
The DNA here is from genome assembly GCF_000260355.1 of Condylura cristata. NCBI lineage: Eukaryota > Metazoa > Chordata > Mammalia > Eulipotyphla > Talpidae > Condylura > Condylura cristata. Next base: position 8,711,631 of record NW_004567129.1, on the reverse strand, counting down.
AGCTGTGAGGGTTAAGATTTTGATGCATTAAAATGCTTAGTTAGTCTAGAACATCGTGAGCAATGCATGACTGCTGCAGCTCTTCTTACTGCTATGTATGTCATACTGACAATATTCACCCTTAAGACAATTATTTTCATCACATTTTGACTTAGTTCCTTTCCCCCTCTCCCCCTCTTAGACTGTCCTCTCTTTACCCTACTCCCCACCCCTCCCCCATTAAGCATCTCCATGTAACATTAACAGTCTAATGTTCCCTAAGCATTTTCTTTTTTTTTTTAATTATTTATTTTGCATACAGAACTGGGGTACAGGCCAGAGATGCAGGGGTGGTGAGAGGATTCATCAGAGACAGAGTGGGGAGCAGAACAAGCCAACTGACAAAGTACACTGCTGAGGGAAGCAGCGGGCTGGCCAGGAGAGGTCTGCCGCACTGTGTGGATCACCTCCGGGGCAGGCAGGGATTGAACTCATGTTGAAGTGGCTTTAGCTTCTTAGTGCTGTGCTTGAACTGTCTGCACCACCAGGAAGGGTCCTCCCTAAGTATTTTCTTTATAACTGTTGGTAGGAAGATCAGTAGAAGAATATTCTGTTCAGTATGTACATAGATATATTTACATATTTGTAGGTTTTGAGTTTTTTTTTTTCTTTTTCAGTAGTTGTGCTTGATATAAACCTACAGACCTGTGTGTACACTGTTCTATATCTTTCTTCTCACATCCAGGCATGGGATTCTCTGAGGTGCACAAGCCATGATTTATGCAGCCATTCCCCATATGAAGCATATTGAAGGGCATCCATTTAGTTTTCAGAGGCTTCTCCCAAGCTCCCACCCAGCCACAAATAGTGATACAATAAGCATCTCTGTTCATCTGTCCAGACTGATGCTTTTATTCCTAGGGGATGAATTCCCAGGTGTGGGGTTGCAGGGCCAGACTCTAAATTTTTCAAATGGATTTTTATCAATCTAATGGATTATGCTAAAGAGTGCCAAAGTCTTGATAGAAACACTCAACTGAGAGTGATTTTTTTTTAGACATAAAAGTGGATAATTAAGAGTCTACAGAGTAAAAAAGAAAAGAAAAAAAGAAATAATGTGACCATCATACCACAGTATTAATTGATTACCATCTCTAGAAGATGTTGATTCCAATATTCAAGCTTGAGACAGCAGGTGGAAATGGTATCAGTTTCATGTACATATTTTGCATTTTGCACACACATATCAGAATCTACCTAGCTGACTAGCGACAGTATTTTGGTAGAACAAATGTAGCTATACATCACCTCTGATGTCAAACACAAAGGAAAGGTGGCAAGGGTAGAGGCAGGGCAGCAGATGGGCCCTGGTCAGCAGGTGATGTCCCTATGGAGGGAAAGCCCGTGAATCCCTGCCTTTGCCTCGGCTGTGCCAGAATGGACATCTCCACTTTCCTGGTCCTAGCGGCACATAATGGAATATCCGTGTGCACCAACTTTATAACCAAGGCCTCCAAAGGCTCAGCCCATCTTGGTGTTATCTGGTGAGTGAAGAGCTTACATTCTGCCAAAATGTTAACAAGCAAAGGAAAGCAAATTAACTCAAAATTATAACTAATGGCATGGGGGTTAGGGGAGAACATGGGGAGCAGCAGAGCTGGATGAAGGGCTGGTTAGCATCTTGTAACCTTGGGAGTCTTATACTAACTGGGAGCTTACTTATGGAACTTAATTCTTGACCCCATTGGATTTTGGAGAGTCCTTAGAAGACATTTTGTGCATCTTTTCTGCTTTTAGGTATTACTTCATAAGTGGAATAAATGGGTGGTAATAGAGATGTTCCAAAAGAATATCAGAACTAGGGTGGGTGCGGAAGAGGCAGAGACCGGGAAAAGGCATGGCCGGACCTCATGTTCCAATGTGACTTTCTAGAAGTGGAGTAAGTCTGGGTGAATCCCAGTGTTAGGCTTTCTCTTTTGAAAAATGGGCAGAGTTGTATCAAAAGGCTGCCATGCAGGCTAATGACTGAATGTGATGATAGCTGTGTTAATATAGTGTATATGTGCTAATATAGTTTAGCTTGTTGATATTATCAAGCTTGCCTTTGACAATATTAAAAAGAGTACTTCTCAAAGTATTAGGCAGTATTTAGTTAGGGCTTTAAGAGAAAAAATATTACTGTAATGAATCCACAACTTATTTAATAATTTACCTATATACCCTGGACTTATGAAAACTGGTGTGTAGTGTGTGCGTGTGTGTATGTGTGGTCAGTATTGGATATGTGCCTCTGTTTTACTGAGTGAATATATTTTATTTTTATTTATTGAATATTGTTTGGGCACTGGAAGTGAGAAAAGTGAGCATTGAAGATTCATGAAACATTTTGCAAATTTTCAGGAAACAGGTCAGTAATTTGCCAGTGAATCACCTCATAGTGAGCAGGAAGCCTCGCTGTAAACTGTCACCTGTTTTTTCCACATAGACTAGATATGAAGGAGAAGGAAAAAGACAGAAAGCATTTTTTTTTTTTTAATTCAGAGGTTGACTGGAGATTCATTTATCTTGTACAGAAAGTAGATCCATGAAACCTGGAAGTATTTGAAAAATGAGAATTTAACTTAAAAAAAATCTGGTTAAATAAATCAAGACACCATTTTAGTTAACGCAAGTGTTATTCTATATTAAGGAAAAACAAAAGCCTTGTTCTTCAATTGGTTCTTAAACCTAGTTTTCCCACCAAGTCACCTCACTCGCATTTCTGGAAGTTTTCTTCTGTGTGAACACAGTAATAACTCACGCAGCTCCTAGCCTCTGTCTGCCACCTCTTCCTCTGGATCCCATGTCACCCCTCTCTGCCTTCTTCAGAAACTGTTATATGACCTCCAGATCTCTCTTTGACTCCCTGTTTTACCATTAGAAGACATCTACACTGGGAAATCGCTCAGTTCCTGTTTTTGATTAATATTTTATCAGCCACAAGAGGAAATGGTATTCTATAGCAACACTAATAAGTAATTGAGCAGATGAGATGCTTCTGCTAGCTTTGGTAAAAAGTACAAGCAAGGTTAGAAGGGAAGCGCCCGGGATAATAAAGTCAGGTGTCTGTGTGGAATATCTGGGAGGATTTCAAAATGTAACCCTGGTGTGGATAGAAATCAAGCACTAAATCCTTTTCTGGAACAGTGGGTTATCAACCAGTTTTTATTGATGATAGTTAATAGGAGTAGTAAAATAATTACAACATTTATCTACAGTCACATATCTAAACTAACGGGCCTAAATATTAATTTTTCATAATGCTTAAAATGTCCCATGGCGCATAGATTCAGGGTTATGATGTGGACCGCCATGGACTGGATTCAAGGTGGCACCCAGAAAATACTGAGATTTCCATTCCCCGTACCCTGTTCAGATGGTTCTGAGAGAGAGGAAGCAACAGAGCCATCAGCGATAACAGCATCCGGTAATGACCGAATCATAAGTGTTTGGGGAACTGAAGGTCACAGGCTTAGTAGCATCTCCAGCCTGTCCTTGTGCATTTTAAATGTGTGTATCCTCTCCGGGTGGTGGTATTTTAATTCCCACTGGGCCATCTGATGTTGGGAGAGGGGAAGAGTTATTCTTCCATATTTATTTTTCCCCATCTTGGGTGAAAGGACTTTTCATTTGTCATAATGTGGTGTGGACTGGCCTTCAGTAATTGCAAACGATTTCAGCACACCACAGTCAGACTCGTTGCAGAGAAGATGCTACATTTCCCTTCTACATGATGTCTAGCACGGGGCATCTGATTTATAAGAATGTGACCCTTGGGGCATTAGGAAACAGCTGTGAGCACACTCCTCACAGGGGAGCTGGGGTTCCCATGGGAGACCCTGACTACAGCCAGGAGCAGGGGCTTTAGAGTAGGAAATTACAGGTAAGGGCACAGAATCACTTGGACAAATACCAGGAGATATCTTTTCTCATCCTCTCCATGTTTTATTAACATTTGCTAGCACGCTCAAGCACAATTCACTTAGGCTTGTGTTTGCTGGGTATCACCTGGGAACTTTCATTAAATTGTGGTGATGCCAATTTGTGCGGTTATCAAGTCGGCATTGAATAACGTGAATCATGATTTAACCCACAGACCTCGCTTGGTAAATCTCTGATGTGTCTGGGCTGAGCCCCTTCCTCATGCTGCCTTCTCTTTATAACATTACCATCTTTATTGTGAAAATATGGTTATTGTTGGTGTAGAAGGGAAAAGGCCATCAGGCAGCCGACTGGGAAAACAGGCACAGCTACTATGCAGTATTACAGATGTTCCAATCACTTGAGATTCTCTATTTATGTTTAACATTATTTTCCAGCAGGCACTTCTGTGTCAATCTCCCTCCATTAGAACCCATTGTATTTAGTAAAATTTAATTCATTTGAGATTTCACTTTTGTCTATTAACAGATGAATCGTTAACATTTGAGTAAACCATATTTCATATACATCCATGGTAGTTAAAGTGTGTGAATTATTCAAGTTCTTTGACCCTACCATATTTTCTTAAAAAAGACAAATAGAAAATATTCATCTGAAAGACCCAGGTCTTTTGGCTCTTACTTTTTGGTCTGGATTGAGTAGTAAAATGCCTTGCAGCAGCCTGTGTGCATTTTGTAGGAGACAATAACACAGAGAATGCTACAGTGTCTTTTCTTTTCTAGTCTTCATCAGGAGTCAAGTGTGGTTAGGGTTGTAGGGTGCTGGGTGAGCACTTAAGAGCCCGCAACCTGCCCCCCAGCTGCAGATACAGCATCTTCCAGCCTCTCTCTTTCTCCACCCCCTATCTCTGTTTAGCATGCTGAGACTGTACTCATGAGGTTCTGACTGGATGCTCACCAAAAGTTTCAGGAGGACAAGCACTGCTTTAAGAAGAAGGTCTCAAGAGAAAGTATAATTCTTTTTCCTTATAAATGGATATATGAAAATCACATAAGCCTGATTTATCATTTGATTGGAACATTATATTTTATGGGTCTACAGCACATGTATCATCAGATCTTCCTCTGACATCCTGTGAGAGGTTCTGGTGTTTGTAATTTGGATGAAAGCTCTCTTGCAGCAGTGTTCTGGTGTATATAAGCATAGCCCCGGTCATTAATGTAGGCTGCGTCTTCTACAATGGGACAGAGGAATTCTCCCTCATTCCACCAGCAGTTGAAGGAGAGTGGCGGGAGGGAGAAGCAGGAGGATGAAGCTAAGGAAGGCTACTCCTGACTGCTCCAGTCCTGCATGCTGAGGCCTTGAAGGTGCTGTGATTCCGCTCCCTTCATGGGGGCAGCACAGTATGATCCTAAGCCTCTTTCCTTGACTGTCGCGAGCAAGCACACCATTGCGAGTGCATCACCAGAAGCACATGCAGAAATAAGAAAGGTCCCAGCAAAACTCTGTGACCTGTCAGGCCTGTTACACATGAAGGGACGTTAATTAACCCTCCCTGGGCCTTCCATCCCAACCTTCGATGGATAGGTATTCCCCAAAGCATCATAACTTCCATTGTGGGCACCCTCCAGTCCTGAATCAGAAAAAGTAAGAGTCCTTTTCCCCAGTCCAATGCACCATGGACCTGCCAGCCCAGAACAGGGCACAACTGCTGTTGTTCTGTTTTCTCTTTGGGCACCCCCTGGGGTCCATGCCCAGGTCCCCACCAGATCAGGGCAGCTAAGGAAACCTGGGTTGAAGGTGACCATGGTATTGGGGGCTTGAATGGAAAGTTGGCCAGGTCCAGGGAGCCAGGGGCTGAGAACACAAGATGTAGGAGGCCAAGAACCTGCCTTTGGGGCAAGACCGGAGTGTGGAGCAGATCCATATAGCTAAGACTCCAAACTTAGTGACTGCTCTGTTTTTCCATCAGGATTCACTCAGAACACACACATTCGAACAAAATTATCAAGTGTTGCAGAACAGTGACTAAGGAGCTTAAACACCAGCAATGGTTGGGTGTCACTGCACTGGTCTCACACACAGGGATTTTTTCTACTGCTAGATCTCAGGAAAGCTCACCCCAATCTAATCTGGAACATTTTCAACAGTGGCACCCAAAAAGACAAATTACAACCTTGTGAATTCAAAGGAAAAGTATTTGATAGAGAATTTAACATGTGGCCTATTCTCATTACAAAGGGAGTTTGTAGCAACTCAAAACAGGACCCATTCTGCTCTTGGTGAGGTTTGTGTTTGACCTGTTGTCAAAACACCTAAGGACTAAACAACTTTTAAGGGGGTGCTACTTATTGGATATAAGTTATGGGTCAACTAAGTTGACTGCAAACCACTGCCAGCACCAAAGACTGTAGGACCCAGGACAGTGCCCACTCAGCCCACTCTTAAGAGCTGGTGGCTCAGACATTATTTCTGTTTGTGTTCACTGGATCCTTCAGCCTTAACTATATTAAACTGTATATGTAAGTTCCTCTGTGCCCCTGACAGCATGTCAGGCCTTTGAAAAATATATGTTATTACATTTATTCTTTAAAATAACAATGTAGAGGATGCTTTAGAGTCCAATGGCTCTTAGTTTTGTCCACCAAGACCCAAGTGGCAAGGTCTACAGACACATTAATGGGGGGGGGGTGAAGAGGAGCATGCTGCTGGCTTCTGGTGCTCAAGGGTGCTGCTGTGTGGCCATACAGGAAATCACTCTGTACTGTTCTAGGTCTAGGCTAGCAAGTAATGAAACAGATTGACAAGAGGAAAATTCGAGTTGGGTGATAATATGGGAGCGACCTGGCACCACTGAAGAACTAGCCCACAGGCTGCAGATCCCATCTTAACAACTTAGCTGAAACAGAAGAACTTTGGGGGAAGGAAGGGAACGTTCTGTTAGAGAGGTGCCCAGGAGGGCACAGTAGACAAAGACATGAAGATTAAGTTCTGCTTTTTCTACAGAAGAGAATAAGGAGGTGAGGTCTTCTTGGTACCCCAAATCCCCTTACAGAAGCAGCCTCTAGGTGGCCTTCACAGCCCCTCACTTGAAATCAACAATTTGCCAAAAAGATGAATTTTGAGGTGGCAGCTATTTGCTTCCCTGTATAGGTTGCACCGAGCAACCCTGATAAAACATCACCGTCAGTGAGGCGAGAGACTCCCCCTTGTCCCATAGGGAAAGGTGCACATTGGCTCTGTCTTGGCTCTACCAGTACCTGGCAGGGGTGCTGAAGCCAGTACAGACTAGCACTCCTTCGGCCTCCTTCACTGTGGGTAATTAGCAGAGAATTAGCAGCAGAAGATTGTTCTCACCTATGCCCATGTAGAAAGCCCTCTTATTCAAGGTGCTAATTAGAATGTTTTGTTGCCAGTGAAAACACGAGTCAGATATCATGATTGATTCATGATCATTGTAAAATTAATGCTGCTATTATCATACAAAGTAGTGGTAAGTGTAGGTAAGAGAATTTTTGCTTTGGGATACTAAGTCAACATCACAGTAAACACACAGCGAACCCATTTATCTCAGCCTAATGCTTGTTGTTTCTTCTAAGCACTTCTTAGGTGCCTTTGGGCTTTGTAGCATTCTTTGGCAGTTGTAATTTATTAATTGATTTTTAAATTTGGCTTGTGAATATGAACTTTAGTTAGGGGGTTGAGAAGAACAGAAAAAGCCTATTCCTTTTCTTAGTGGCTAGTTCTTCGGGTTTAATATCAGGACCCACTGAACTCAAGCAACTGAGGAAAGAAGCAGACACAGATTCATGGCTTCTTCACATCACAGACCAGAATCTTTGACAGAAAAGGTCTTTCCACCATTTAAATTTTAATAAAAGGTAGTGACATTGAGCAGCCCCTTACCAAATGCATACTAACATGGTCTCCTAGAGGTGAGTTGTTATACTGAATTGTTTGGCTAATGTCTTTCAGGTATTTTTGATCATGTCTCATATTTATCCTGTGTGTGTTTTTGCTTTGGTTCCTCTTGGCTGTCTGGTGGAGCCTGGCAAAAGCTTTCTCAGAAGGTCTCCAAAAGCATACCATGAAACACCCAGCATTATAAAGGGCAGCAATTGCACTCAAATACCATTCTGTCTCCAATCGTAAGGCATGTATTGAGGCAAAAACATGAGGTGTTAATCATAGTTATAGAACTCTAACTCTCTGGTTTTGTTGCCGGTTGCACGTTGGTATCACCCTGTAAAATGCAATTGGGTGAACTCTGCATTGAGCCGCTGGCAGGGAGAGTGATAACAATGATGCTTCATGTTTACAGAACTGTTAGAATGTTCCAGGCACGGCGTTAGCCATTGTGCAGCGCATATATGCAGGTCATCTTCACATCCCTGCAGGGGAGGCTGTGCTCCCTGCACTGATGGGAATGCCAGCCGTAGCTCGCTGAAGTGACATCTGGCACCCCCAGTCTCTGCCACCGTCTCACTGCATTGTCTACATTCTGTTCATGTTGATGACATTTCCTTGTATGTGGTTCTGGGAGTGTTGTTTATAACTGCTGAGTCTTGGCATATGTTTGGTAGAGAAACTTCCTAAGCTCTTACCCATGCTGACAAGAAATTAGGCAACCTGAAACAGATCTTGTTTTGACTTCCCAGCCTAAATGTTAACTTCAGTTTTCAGCAATCCTTGGGGACAGGGGAAGCAAGAAGAGCATTTCCATTTTCCAAGATGGAAAATTGAATGTGTATTCCCTTTTGGGTTTTCCAGGCTTCTGTTAGGTTAGGATGGGTCCCTTGATGTAGCTATACAACCTATTTGGTTATAATTGTGCAATAAGAATATGATTATTAGCATTGCTCTCTAATCTCAACCATTATCCTGTACCAACAATTATCTTTTGTCTTTTGCAACTAATTCTTTCAGTTTTTCCCAACTGTATGAAGTTGGATAATTAGAGACAAATTGTTTAAAAACTTCCAATTAAGGTAACCCTTCCAGTCTCTTGTTAACTGTCCTGGTAAAAATCAAATAATGGATTTTTGTTTAGTTTTTGACATATAGTTGTTCTTTGGACAAACTTACCAAAGGAATAGACTTGACTGTTTTGCAACTGAATCCAAAGGAAATTGTCTAGATTTTTAGTTCTTGAATTTTTTCTTAAACATTTTCACAACACTGTCCTTTTCTCAATCAAATGAAGTAGGATTAAAGCCAGTTCCCGCTTTAATGCTTTTATAGAAGTTACCCCAGATGATAGTACACATAACCTGTGTCAGGAGTCAGCAAAGAGAGGCACGCCTGTGTTTGAGAATTACCTACCCAGAGGAGAAAGCTTCTTTGGGTTATTTTGCTTGAGAGGAAGGCATTGTGAAGTGGCTGGCATATGTACCCACTTCAAACAGATGTTTACACATGCATCCAGACTACCACATACTAATACAAAAAATGCCCCAAAGTGTAAAGAAGATTAGTCAAGACACTCATAACCCCACCCTTAAAAGAAAATAACCTTGAACTTTGGCTGTGTCTATTAAACGTGGATTTAAATCGGAATCAGGTAGAGGTGCTCAGTGAAACACAAATGTCTCCATTCTACCTGGATCTCTTAAATAAGAAGCCCTGGACTTGGAAATTGCTGTTCCTTTTCCAAGTTCAGCTGGGGATTCTGAGGCCTTGCTGAGTTTGGGAGGAGCTACTCTCTGAACTCAAACTCCGGGGCCTTGGTGGCCATCTGTTCATACATTTGCATCAAGAAAGGGATGGGTGATAGGCACACACATGTATACTGGCTTAACCTATTTAATTTTCTTAAGAGGATATTAATTGTCTCTCTGTCATGTGGTTGCCAGATGTCCCGGGTTGTCCCCTTATTGGCACCAGAGCACATTTACACCAGCAGATCTTGCCATAGTATACAATTTCAGGTCCCTGCTCCCCAATATGGATCAAATATTTCCTTTACTTAGGGGAGTCCATTTGCTCTATGTTATATTCTAAAAGCTGTCTTCAGAATAGAGATGATCACCATGAAGCAGGATGCTGGACTCACAATGTTTGGACTTAAAACTGGTGGTTATCATTGCAACAAATCTACTTGGAGGATGAGAATGGAATGGGGCTGATGGAAAGAGGGTCTTTTCTCTGGCAGCATGTCTGTTTCCGGGGTCTGTGTGCATGTACCCTGAGCTGTGGGTGAGGTAGGCGGGTACCAGGGGACACATGGCCAAAGCTGGTTAGCCAGTGAGCCAGCCCTTCTCCCCTTAAAACAGATGAGATGTCGCTCCTCATCTGGCACAGTGGGTTCTTGGGTTCCAAGTGAATTAGTAGCACCTTTTCTAACAGATTTTTCAAGTGGGCTGGAGAGTTTGCAAAACTAGTGTGAGATTTTGACATGTAATCCCGGACTTTTCTGAAAGAAAGATGTGACATTGCTCATCCTAGAGCTTTGTCCTCAAGTCTGATATCAGCTCATCTTTCAGGTCTTGGCTTAAAGGTTGTTTCTTCAGGACTAGTTGGGTGCCACTCCTGAATGTCCCCTCAGAAATTTCTATGTTTTCATTATCTTAGCACACTTAATAATCACGTATGTCTTCTCTGTGAGCCCCAGGAGGACAGGCCTTCATAGATGCTGTTGACATTTGGACCCTCAGTTATGAGCACAAAGTCAGATACCGAACTGCAAACCATTAAAAATTTTCAGGATTGAAAGATGAATGTTAAGAGAGTTCTAACAAAGAGAGGAATATACCAGTGTTGTAATTCTGGGCACCCTGGGAAGGTGAATATTAGAATCTTGGATCCCCAAGTGTAGGAGAAATTAAGAACTACCTGGCAACTCCTTATCTGAAGTGCATGTACCGCATGATGGTCAACTTCCGGCAGGACATTTGTCTGATTCTCCTCACATATAAAGGATGGAAAAATCCTATCTTCTTCAGAATGTTGTACAGATTGAGCCAACCAATCAAAAAAAAATTGTTTGCACATTACCTGGCACAATATTCAGGTGCTTTATAAGCACTAGCTGTTCTTTGTTAGAAGTCCCACTTGTATTTTTATATCTTGATGAATCATTGAAACAGTCAACTAAAAACCATCAAGAGACTCCTGCTGAGACATGACCATTGGAATTTCCTTGGAACTCCATTTTGATTGAGATGTCCACAACATCTGATTTCCACAATAAAAGCAAAACTTGAAATTGATGGTTTGGACACAGTTGGACCCAAATAGCAAGAAAAACATTCTGGAATCTTTGAAGGAAGCATGGGATGACGGCAAGACTGGAATTTAGTGTTGCCTTTTAGTTTCCAGAGTATTTTCTCAAAGCTGCATGTTTGGGGGAATTCATACAATATTGAAGAGCAACATCCCCCCAGCTCTCCCCATGTTTTGGGAGCTGGGAGAAATTGGTCTCATTCTCTCTCTTCCAGCATCCTTTCTGTCCTGCACTGATACAACATTTCACGAAACCACTTCTGGTACCATGAACAGAGGCTGCAGATGGACAGGGTCTGCTTGAGGAGATAGCATCACCTGCTAATCCTGCCTCTGCCACCAGAGTGTGAGGGATCAGTGATGGGGACCCAGGTTGGAATATGTCTCCCATGGCCCCTGATTTCTGAGTCTGGGAGATGGATGATACTGGTAATTACTCCCTGCTTTATCTTTTCTCCATCTCTTCACTGCAGCTCTAACTACTTAGTTTTATTGTTCTGGAGCTAATTGTGGGATTCCATTTCTTTAAAGAGAACTTGGGAAAGGAATGAAGCATCCATTGCCCACTATAGCTCTTTTACAGACAGACAAACACACATACACACACACACGCACACACACGCACACACCACAGGAATGGGGCTAGAGGGGTCATTACTGGGTCCTCAGAAATGAGACTTCTTTTTGTCTGATACCACAGACTTCTGAATCACTTTTAAGAAGGCTTACTTTTGTATCTTCTGACTGTTGTGGAGTAGAAAGACTGAAATGATCTTATCTTTCCTGAATCATTGGGGGTAGGGTCTTTGTTACCATGCACCCTCTGAGATTCTCAGAATTCTGTTCCTGTTGGCTGTCCACGCAGTTTGGAAAGAACAGATCCAACATGGATGGGCTGGGGAGGGTCCCATTCTTGTCTCTTCTGGGGGTGTAACCTTGAGCAAGGAATGCAAGTTTCTGAGCACCCAGTTTCCTCAGTGATAGAATGGGGATGAGTTACTTCACCAGGCCATGAAATTTGCTGATAAAGTCTCGTGTCTACACAGACCTGGTCCACACCAGGTGTTGGCTGACTCTTGGTGCTCAGTGCTCTCTTGCTCTCAGGGTTGGCCATGGAGGCAGGAGCCTAATGAAGAAAGGGGGTTAGGGGTTCAGAGCTGGCAATTTGTCAAGTGTTTCTTACTTGTATACATTAGGCATTCATTAAATGCTGGCTTGTATTATTACCCTTAGTTTAGAACATATACAGCATGTCATACATACATATACATACATATACATACATCTAATGAAAAGGAGCCTACGTGCATTTGAAAATGTCATTGGATATAATTTGGCCCCATTCCCCTCACTTTGGTCCCTCTCTAAATTAAGTTTTTAGTGTAAATGTCATCTCCTTCACGTAATTGTGTATTTCCACCAGCAGTTGGTTTTCACGTTCTCAGCCAAATGAACTCGTGACCCAAAATCCTTAGAGAAAGAGGGTGACCTGCCTCATGAGAGGGAAGCTGCTCCCAGAGGACCCATACGGCTGGCTGGTCTGGGAGGCTGTGGCTTTTTGTCATTTGAGCAGCTGGCTGCCCTCGCGAACCTTGAAGGCAGCTTTGATCTCTGCTCCCACTATGCCCTGCTTCAGACCTGTTCTGATTCTATTTTTCTTTCAGCAACTGCCTGCTTCCCACATATATCCCAATGAAGACAGGGCCAAGGGTCACCTCCCTGGTAGGTATAAACTAGGAATCCAGGCAGCCCCAGACCAAGCTGGTCCAAGAGTATAGCTTCTGATGCTGATGATTGAGATGTGAGAAGAGGAGGGTGACAGATGACAAGGAAGGATAAGGCAATGAGCCTTTAGCTTATGTGGATTTTTGTCTCTTAATTTCCATGTCTGTGTCATCTAACCTGAGCCCCCAGTGTGACAGCAGCAGAGGCCTTTTATTGAGCACTCACTATGTGCTGGCTCCAGCCCAAGTTTCTGACATAACTGATGTCAGCTCCTCCATCCTTCTTCCCTTCCTTCTATCCTTCCACCCATCCATCCATTCATCATCTGTTTATCCCTCTGTCATCCAACTTAATCCTAATCCTCAAATGCCAAGGTGATATATGATATACATTTCCCAGGTGGGCAGATGAAGGTTAAGGAGGATGTTACCACCCTGCATTCTATGGCTTCTGCATGGCAGACTTGCTTTTCTCATTGACTCTAGCCTCTGAGCCTGTAATGACTGGACCCACTGCCTTTCAGCCAAAGAGCATGATTGTTTTTTGTCCTTACGGTCACCACTGTGTGCTTTGCCTTTTCTCTTGTGTCTTGCAGTCTGACTGGCCGTGCTGACCTTCAGCTGGAACCAGATCTCCCTATTAAAGGCATCGTGATACACAGACATAACGGGAGTTGGTCATGTTGCTACTGTGGTTAAAACTCTTTGGAGGCTGGAGTTTGGATGTGGGTCCTCAGTGATATGTTTCATGGATGTTTCACCTGAAGAGGAGAGGAGGCTGGAGCAGGGTGGCTGGCTTTTTATAAGGTGGGGAAGGGTTAGCACTTCACCCCGCAGCCCCAGGTGGACAGTGCTCCAACACAGAAAGCCACTGGCTTCAGCCTTTGCAGGAGGGTTGTTCAAGGCACGTCTGGCCCATTCCCATGGCAGCTGTCCTCCCATCTCCCAGAGAGCCTGCTGATATCAGCCAAGGTAACTCACCTTTTCCCCAGTTCCAAATACTGAAAGATGAGGGTTGAATTACAGGGCAAATCATGAACTCTGTCTTATTGGAACATAGAATTTTGAGCTGCACAGATGAGGGGAATTATTTTATTTGAGAGAGCAAATTTAAGTTTGCCAGTTACCTGGGGGAAAATTAAGTTGCTGATGGTGAGTGCAGTTCTCTGGCCTTCGGAAGAAGATAGATTGTAATCTTTAATTAAGCTATCACTCACACACACACACACACACACACACATACGGGGCTTAGGGTAGGGCAGCACTGTTCATACTGCATTTAGTTTGGGTGATCAGGGCTGCATTCCGAAGCCCAATGGCAGGAGGTAGGCATCGCTGCCAGCACTGACTGTGTGTTCTCGTTTGTTTAGCATTTTGAATTCCCCATGAGTCTTAAACCTTTATGCCCTGTGCACGTTGAGACTGGGTGTGTGCTCTCTGGCCACAGACTTCCCCTGTAATGAAGATGAAATGACTACAGGGGTGACCTCTCTGTGCCTTTGTCTGCAGCCAGCTTTCCTCTTTAACTGAACACCTTCCCAGGAACACGTCTTGAACTCTTGAACTGCCTGTTCTCTTCACTGAGCTTATTGCTCAGGCTGCAGTTTATCATTATATGCCTCCAAAGACTATGTTTCCTACATTTGACATAGAGCTAGAATTTTTCATAACCCTTTTCTCGTCATAAATTTGATTGTTAAGGGACTGGGTTCATCTTATTCCTAATATCAGCATCTGATTCTGAAACCCTGATGTCGGAGCATTTTTGTTTTTTTTCCTGTTACCTTCTGAAATGCAGGACAGAAAAGTATAAACGATGTCACCTGATGTTGGAAGATTGTTTATTTCTGTTCATTTTGTCCCATATAGTACCTGAGAGATGAATTTGAAAACTTACCTTGTTCTTATTTTCTTCTGTTGCAATTTCTTTCATTAGCTGAAATGGACCTTTGGACAGCAAGTGATGCCTTTCCCAACTAGAGGGTGAGTGGGGCCGGGAAGCAGTTTGGAGAGCGTGGAGGCTTGTGGAGACAGGAGCTAGCTTCTTGTGTCACATTATATTTAAGGAACTTGTATCTCACATCTAGTCTTGTTTCCTGTCCATCTCTCCTCCTAACCCTTTCTCCTCTAGCTTCTCAGATATGACACCAATGTGTGTTGAACTGAACAGAGGTGGGTTGATTAGGGAGTCGGTGCACAGACAGCATCACTGTTGTCCAGAGATGGGGCCTCGTGGCCAAGCCTCAGTGATCCTTATTCTACTGAGGACCCTTGTATGAGGATTAAGCCAAGTAGCTCACAAAAGTACCTGACACTCTGCCTCTCTGCTTGGCTGGTGGCAGCATCGCAGAGCCTCATGGTCTAATTCTGCTAAGATAGCTGGGAGCATCAATAAGGGAGACTACTTACAGTAGAATTTTAAAGCATGTGTTTTTCTTCCAATAAGCAATTGTACATTGATAGGAAGTGGGAACAGAATAGGTACAAAACATTTATTTAATTCTTCTTGACAGAAGTAGGGCTTTAGATCCAAAGATAGTATATTTTAGGTGCATACTGATGCATTTAAAAAAGTTCTGAATGCTTTTCCTAGGTGGACAGATTTGCATGTGCAATATTGTACAAATTGTAGTTGCACGGCCCTCTGAGAAATGAAATTCTGCACTTGGCCAAGGCATGGTTCCCTCTAACAAGAGGCAGCTGGTAATTACTAATGCTAATATCAGGGTGAGGTGCAATAGATAACCTAGCACAGGGGATGACCCTCAGAGCATTCGTACTTGATGCTGGGATGTGTTCCATTTCTTTATCTTGCTATTAATGCACCTCTATTGAGCACTTTACTCTCTCTTCATAGATAGGATCAGATCCAATATAAATTTATAAACCACGCTTACCTTCAAATACAGGCATTTCCCATTTC
>NW_004567129.1:8686542-8695558 GCF_000260355.1 Condylura cristata | reverse complement strand
CACACTTGCTTCAAATCACATACCAACCTAAGAGGTAGAATCAACATTCCTTCTAGGTGTTTACAGCAGCACACTTTCTCTGGCTCTGGACTAGTCAGTGTCTGTCTGAGAAAGTGATGTATTCATAGGCTCAGGTATGGTTGAAAAAAAGCAAGACAGTAACAACACATCCTGACCAGGATTAATGTCCTACAGCAAGGAACAACAGAAAAATCAGAATCAAGAACCACAGTGCTTATTATACGGCAGTTGTTCAGGCTGATCATTTATTCAGTGAGTCCCAATCTGGAGCCTGAGCTTTGGCACAGATGTCACACAGGGGTTGCTCAGACCTCGGTTCCCCACATATGTCTAGTGTGTCATTTTCTGATTGCAAATATATTAGTCCTTGCTCCTGGGCGTAATCAGTGCTCCTGAAAACCACTGATTTGAGGTTTAAAAAAAAAAAGAAAGTATTAGCTCTGTTTTTGATGCATAGCTGAGATGCTTGCTGGTTGTTCATCAATGCCAATGTTCACTCCAGGGGTCTCTGAGGAAGGTTTGTAGTTACAGCCACATCTGTGTGGGTGGGTGGGTGGGGGGAGTCTTGAATCACACATTTCCATGGGTTACTTTGAGCTCTTACTTGTTTTGGTCAACATATGTCCCCTTTATTCCAAAGTTGATCACTGTCTGCTGAGTTGGGTGGTAGAGGTGAGTAGATACAATCAATTAGATTTTTGAAAGGCTTTGAACATTTTCAGAGAATTGAACATATTTAGAGAACTGCAGATTAAGTGTGAAAAGCAGTTTACAAAGTTGCATGTGTCACATAAATCTACTTTTGTTAGAGAAGCACACACATTAACAAAGATGGAGAAACCATTGCTAGCACTACAGTGTTTCGCACTGGAGAGATGCCATTTAGTTGTTCAAGGTTAAGTGATTGAACTTTGTCAAACAGCCATGGATTCAAATTCTGCATCTGTCACTAATCTTTAGAGAGGTAGCATTGGCTAAGTAAAGGCTTACGTGAAAAAGGTTAGTCAGGGGTCTCAGCACTCAGAAAACACACCAGCTCCCCCCCCCCTTTTTTTTTAATTCCTGTATCTGCTTTTTCCTTCCCTCCTTTTATGACTTCCTCCTTTGAACCTTTGAAGAATGTGTGTCACTTCTATAATTGGACAAATGAAAAGTAATCCAAGGTTTTTTTCCTTTTGTTTTAAAAGAATCAGTCAAGAACTGGTGAATTGGCATAGTGCTTGGAACTCAGTTACCGGAGGGCCTCTGGAAACCAGGCAGAGGGTAGAAAAAGTGTGAATTAGGCAGAACCCAGCCATTTGTCTGGGTTTAATTTCATACATGTTCTTGTACTTCTAGATAAATCACCCGCTTTCTTACTTATTTATGTATTTGGCACTAAACATTTCAGGATGTGAAATGTAGGCTGGCAGACCATCCATGCTCAGGCACTCCATAAGTGATCCCAGACAGTGGGGGTCTCCTGAAGTCCCTTCCTTTATGTGGACACCTGGGCAAGGGTGGAACGCCAGGCTTTGTAGGAGTTGATGGACTCTGTTCTTCACTCTGGAAAATGTAAATGATCAAATACCTTCTGGAAAGTTGGAGGAGGAAGAAAAGGTCCAGTTTGAAAAAAAGGCAGGAGTGGGCAGTTCAGGAACTTAGAATAGTGTTGTTTCCATGATCGACCCTTGAATTTGGTCCCAGGTTTCCTAGAAGTTAAGGCTGGGCACTAAACTGCTGGCTGATGACGGGAATGGAAAGTATACAATACAAGCCTGTCGCAAAGGTGAATTTTTTTCCATGGCACTGAACTTTGGCAGATGCCTGCTTCACGTGTGAGTCCTTGGGTAACCAAGGGAGCCAAGTTGTGCTTAACTAAATTTATGAAAGACACAGAAATATATTTTGAATAGACAGTTCTTATATCAGCCCCCTAACTGGCATAACCTTGAATCATAATTCAGTGAAGGCATTTCTGCTAGAAGCAAAGATAATAAGCTCCAAGTGCTTTCATTTTGCTGTCTTTCTTCTTAATGCAGGGAAAATCGAGATGGGACTCTCAGTTAAAACCCAGATGAGGGTTCTGGGAGTCATCACAGTCTGATCCCTGAGGATATTAGTCCAATCTCTTTCTGTAGCCAGAACCAATAGTGAAATGATAGAAGGATAGTGGAAGCAGGGTAGCAAACCTCTTCTCTTTCCTGGTATATGTGCATGTCTGGGTGTGTGTAGAATGTGGCTGTGGATGGGAAAACGATGCTATTTAAACATGGTGAACATACTTCTTGCCCAAGCTCCACTGTCCAGTGCAGGTTGGCAGGGTCTCTGCACACAGTCACCCAGGGACAGGCTGATATTGTCCCTACTGTCTTGTCACTGTTTCATCTGCCACATATGGCCTTCTTGCTCATCACTGGAGATGGTCACAATATTGCTTCTATGTTCTGGTGTAGAAGTCATACGTCAAATCCACCTGGCAGCCTCTTGATCAAAACCAATCGGGTCACTTTGCAGAGAATTGGGATGTATTAGTTCAAAGGCTGAGAAGGAGAAAAAGACCAGAACAGAAAGAATTAGGGACTATATTGCTGGCTGATACCATCAAACTTAGGAACCGAACACGAGACAGGATTTTGTTCAAATCTATACTACGCCTAGGGAGTTATTTAAAACAAATCAAAGGAAATACCACCAAAAGCTGGTAATAGTGAACTTAGGAAATGCTTTCAAAACATATGTGAAAAACCACTTTTGAATAAATTTATGAGTGACAGGTTTATGGTGGGATGAGTGTCATATTTTTGGTCTCTGCAGATAGATTCAAGGAGTAACATGCTCCCTCAAGTGGTTTCATATTCAAGAGAATATTTTTTTCATTCTCTCCTGCTGTGTTTCTCCTAAGAAGCTGACCCCTAGTAGTGTTGGAGGCTATCACCCTCATGTCTACACACTCACCTTAAGAATGAACCTCTCCCAAATCCTTCACGAAAGATTTCCAGATATCTATCTACAGATTAATATTAAAAGTGGGGATGCTTGCTTTGCACCTCTGTCCAGACTTTGTATGCTTCTCTTGTTTTTGAATTCCTTCCAGGAATTGAGTGGTGCATTTAAGTCTTGGGTGTCACAGATGTAAACTAGGGTTGGTTGATGGGTGGGGTCGGCCTCATGTAACTTTCCCTTGGTCTCAATATTGTCACTTCCCATTAAAAGAAGCACTTGAGGCAGGGATCCAGGCTTTTAGTAGAAGAATAAGAGTTAAGCTATTTTAAAGACATTTTATAGACATTTTAAGAGACCGTATTAGAGTTAATTTTATAGTCAAATGACAACAACAGATGTGCTGGATAGCAAAAGTACCACAGTTTCTGTTAGAGCTTGGTTCAGCTACATAAAGCAGCATTGCCCTAAACACATAAAAGTTTATTTTTTCACTTAAAATAAGTTCACTGTTAGGCAGCAAGTCCAAGAATGAGTTGATGGTTCCATTAAGTCATTGAAGTTTCCTCCTGTTTTTCTTTTCTACCATTTTCAGCCACTCTATCCTCAAAAACTCACCTCTTAAAATGGCTCCTGGAACTCCAATCATTCATTAGTTTGAGTTCCAAGTCACGAGAAGGCAGGAGGAAGAATGAGTCATCCAGCTTAGTCAGTTCCCTGTAAAGAGCTCAACACTCACTAAATATCTCTTTGGTCAGAACTGGGTCACATGGTTACAGCTAGCTGCAAGGGAGTCTGTTTCATTTCGTTCTTAAATGATCAAAAGTACTCCTTTTGATCATTAGTCTACTGATAGTAGGGCAATGGAGAAATGCTCTCCTGCTATGTCTGGAGCGTAAGAACCTGCCTCCTACTAGTGTTGAAAGCTATCATCCATGTATGTATCCACTCCCCTTGAGAATGAACCTTTCTCAAACCCCCTCACAAAAGAATTCCAGATTATCTTTCTATAGATTAAGAATAAAAATGGGGATGTTTACTTTGGCACCCCTGTCCACACTTTGTATACCTCTCTTGTTTTTGGATGCCTTCCAGGAATTGAGTGGTGCATTTCTAAGTCCTAGTGCCTGCTAGGCTTGCCTTCCTGACAGTTTCTTCTGCTCCCTGGTTGCCATTCCTTCTGCCTTTATTCCATTAATCCCAGTGATCTCAAAATAGGAAGAAAACCACTAAACACAGCCAAGTTAATGCAGGGTGCCCTTTCCGGACATGATTTATATGGGCATTTCCCACTTAGAAAGCAGATAATTTATATAATTTCAGGTATTGTGGCTAAAGGAGAGACTCTTTTCCAACATGGAAGGACTAGGTAGAGTCATCTTAAGTAGGGGCTTTTCACTACCACTAACAGAAAACTCCAATAAATGTAGTCTGAACAGTAACAACAACAAATATATTATTTCCTATCAAAAGAAATCTGGAGGTCAAACAGTTTCAGGTTTGACTAAATCAAGGACCCAAAAATGTTGTTAAGTATCTAATTTAGCACTGATTCTGCTCTGCTTTCCCTCAGAATATCCCCCAGCATATTATCCTCATAGGCAAGCTTACCTCATGATCACAAAACGGTTGCCAAGTCACAGAAATCACTTTCAGATAACAATGACGGGAATCAGAAGAGATAAAAATGTGCCTCTCTTGTTAACCTTTTAAAGTGTGCAGAACAGTGCCCTCCCTAGGCACAGGGGTTAAAGCACAGCACTGTAAAGCTCTGCAGCCACTGCAGCATGAATTCAATCCCCAGCCAGGGAACTGGCCCACATGGCACAGCAGACCTCTCCTGTCTTGCTGCTGCTCCCCTCAGCAGTGTTGATCTGTCTGTTTTGCTCCCCACTTTGTCTTTGTCTTTGGTGAATCCTCTCCCTGCACCTCTGGCCTGAACCCCAATTCTTGCATGCTTAAATAAATAAGTCTTTAAAAAATAAATAAAGAGTCCAGCATATCCTAAAAGCTTCTGCCAGTAGAACCACCCTCATGATACAGTGGCCAGTATGATATATACCTGTTTGTGCCTTCGCATGGGAATTGAGCCCACCACAGTTGTCTCCTATGAGTCAAGAATTCTTTAAGCTGAGGGATTTGGAGTTGTGTTAGCAAGAGTGAAGGGAGAAATGGTAGCTGATGAACAGGTAACTGACAGGGCCCTCCATTGTGTCCACATTGGCAGCCATCTCCTTAAGAACTATCCTTCCAGCATCAACTCTAAGGGTTGCTGCTTGGTCATTGTAGCTTCCATCCAGCACCTTCATTAGATATCTGGGTCCTGACATAGAAACTTCTCAAGGGTGCCAAATCATGTCCTAAGTATTGTATTGGATGCACCAAATCCTGAAAGACCTGGAATAGAAATGTCTGCAGCCAAGGGCAATTCTCTCAATATAAATCCTTGGTGATAATGGAGGCTTCATGCCTATAAGGTCGGGACCTCACCTTTTGTGCTCTTTGAGTTATGGCAAGAACATCCATCCTCGAAGCAGGAGCCTGTCAGATGCCTTGGATATACTGACAATACTTTGATGAGAATTGAATGCCCATAAATTGTATAGCCCCCAGGGCCCTGTAGGTGCCCTGTCTCACTGCTTATGATTCAAAAACCCTGTTTATTTGTATCAAGGGCAGTTGATACTTTAACCATCAATAAACTAACATTTCAGCAGCCTGCCATAAATTCCTTGTCAAAGAAAAGATAATTATTAGTACACAGTGATGAAAGATAATCCCTACCTAAACTCATATCCCTTAGTTTCAAAACCTCCTGTGTACAGATTAGAGGTTACTAGAAAAAGAAAAGCTTTGCCAAGCAGAAAACTATGTTCCCTGTTTTTAAAATATTGGTGAATTAATTGACTTGTGTGTTTTGCCCAAGATCTAACACAAGATCTTACTTTTCAATGAATAAAAAATTGAGTTTTGAAAGCAAATATTTTGGTAAGGAAACAGAGGACTGATACTAGTAATCTCTCATGATTATAATTGCTAAACAGTAGACATTCTCCAATAAGTGCTAACATTTATTATATTAATTATTAATGAAGAATTCCAACTTCTTAATAATAATACAATCATAGTTATGATTTATTGAGAGCACTGTGCTGAGCACATTGCATCCCTATTTAATCTTCCAAAGGCTGTATTAAGCCATGTCATCTCCATCTTATTAAGTAAATGGTTCCTCATTTGCCGATGAGGAAACCATGGCTGAATGAATTAAGTGACTGCCCAAATCTCAGAGCTGTTGGCTGGCAGAGCTAGACGTAAAACAGTACTGTGTGGCTACAAAGGTATTTTCTAACTCTCTGCAATGCACAGTGAGTTCAAGTGAGATTGTTAAAATGAGATTATTCTAGAATAAGACCATAACTGGAGAAGAATTTTGTCTTCCTTTTCATTTTTAGAACTCTTCTTTCTAAGTAGATACCCGTGACACAGAATACTCAGGTTCCTTGAACATGGTGAATCTCAGCTTCCTAGGATGCAGGTCGTGGCTTCCTTCCCACTTGTGTGTGTCTTACAAGAGTCAAGAGTTTCTGTAGACAGAGAATTGTTTGGACTATGTCCTTGAGGTTTCCATAAATGGATACTTTTGCTTCTGAGGAAGCAATTACTTTCTTGACCATCATGGCCTTCTGCTCGTGGAATGTTTCCAGATTTTTTTTTAATTATCTTTTTATTTATACACACAGAGGTGTAGGGGTGGTGAGAGGATTCACCAGAGACAGAGTGGGGAGCAGAACAAGCAGATCGATAAAATACACTGCTGAGGGGAGCAGCGGGTGGGTCAAGAGAGGTCTGCCGTGCTATGTGGGTCACCTCCAGTGCCGGGGGGGTTGAACTTGCACTAAAGTAGCCATGGCTAGCTTGCAGTGTTGCACCCTAGCCCACTGTACCGCCAGGGAGGGTCCATATTTTTTTTTTAATCCAGTCATAAGCAATTTCAACAATTTCATTTCCCCCAGACATAATAAGAGTGGAAAGAACACCTCAATATCCAACAGTCATGTTTTTGGTTATGGAACAGTTTATGGAGACCCCAACCTGGAACAGACTATGTAAGTTGGCAAGAGATGCAACAAAACACCATTGACCAGGTGGCTTAAAATCTGAGAGGCTAGAAGTCCCAAAACAAGTTCATTGTAGAGTTGGCTTTTCTTGAGGTTGCTCTCCTTATCTGGCAGATGGTCATTTTCTCATTGGGTCTTCACATGGTCACCTCACTTTCTGTTCAGACTCATCCTTAGACTTTCTTCCTCTTCTTTTATTTTTAAAAAATATTTATTCATGCATATAAGAGCTGGGGTACAAGTATGAGGTGTCAGAGGAAGGGTGTGAGGAGATTCACCAGAGACAGAGTGGGGAGCAGAACAGGCAGATCTACTGAAATACACTGCTGAGGGGAGCAGTGGCTGGGTCAGGAGATGTTGGCTGTGCCATGTGGGTCAGCTCCCTGGCTGGGGATTGAACTCATGCTAAAGTGGCTGCAGATAGCTTCATAGTACTGAACCTTACTTAACCCTTTGCACCATCAGGGAGGCCCTTTCTTCCTTGTTTCATAAGGTTACCAGTCATATTTGATTAGGGCCTATATATGACCTCCTTTAACCTTAATGACCTCTTTAAAAGTTTTGTCTCCAAATGCAGCCACATTTGGGAAAGACGATTCAAATCATAACTTGCTCCATGTTAAGCATTAGTGTATTATGGTGGAGAAGAAAGATAAAATAGTCCTTTATCCTCTGTCAGTTTTCAGGGAAAAAGAAGATGGTCTTTGAAAAATCTGCATAATTAAAGAATCACAAGAATGCTAGGGTTGTGGTCAGTGTGGAAGGTACCAGAACAGGTGATTCTAAACTTGTTACAACCCAAGGAGGTGAAATTGGAAGTGAGATATGAAAGAGAGGAGGTCAATAGACATCAGCTTTGGCATCAGTCAGTGTGGTCAGGATGGTAACGAGTGACCCCATATACAGCAAGGTCTAGGGTGTAAAAGGCAGCTGGTACTACATGTTCCTAGAGACCACCTGCAAGACATGGTTCAAAAGAAGCCTGCATCCACAATGACTTCACTTTGTAATCATATCTAATACTGTGGGGTTGCAATTCATTTGCTCAAAAAAGATGGCTTGTGAATGTGTTGTTTATACCTAGCCTCTTGAAATAAGAAATTCTCACAACTGCTGGGTTCAACTAGACTCAACTAGGAACTTATTTCAGAAATATTAGTGATTGGACCCTATTTCTCAGAGATTCTGATTTGATACATCCATAATGGGGCCCTGGAATCTGCCTCCTCTACAACACTCTCCTGCCAGTTACTCCACAGACCATGCTTTAAGAAAGCTGGCCTAAAGAGATAGGCTGTTGGTGTGTCACCTAGAAAAGATGGGCAAAGAAATATCAGCCCTTTAGAACATCCATAGGATTAACCCATGGGCATGTGTGAGATGCATCTTTATAGAACCTTTGCACTGGAGTCACTAGACTGTGCTTGGGTGTATGTCAGCTCTTTTAATTTAATTCAGCAGTCCATTTAGGGGGGGCACCATGCATCTTCTAGGTATAAACAATATATTCTCAACAGTAAAACTTGACATCATGGTTTAGTTCTTGGCAATTACCACTTGAAGCAAAACAACATATGACAAAATGACAAAGGCAGGTCCTGGGATCACACTGTCTTGCTGAAAAGCGAGTCAAAATTGCATTTTTCTCTCATCTATGTCAGAATGAAACAACACCGAACAAAACATTACTGTTGTTTCCCCATTCTGTAGATGATCAGTGAGGGACCCAGAGAACCAATGCATTTTTTACATCATTCTTCATTTTGTGCATGTTTTCATCTCAGTTGTAATCTCCATGGGCTTCCCACCACCAATTCACCCGTGTGTCATAGTCCTGTGCGCTCTTCCCATTCCAGCTTTGATCCCAATCCTTTTTCTACCCCATAACATAGCTCTGGTTTAAAGTTGATCATTGTTTTCCTTTTTACTTTATTACAATTGCATCTCTTTCC
>NW_004567129.1:8631933-8686442 GCF_000260355.1 Condylura cristata | reverse complement strand
CCACCACCACCTGGCCAGGTCCCTTAGGCTTTTGCTATGAGTGAAACCATCCAGTATTTTTCTTTTTTTTCTGGTTTATTTCTTGAGCACTATACGTTCCAGCTCCATCCATGTTGCTGCAAAAGGCATGCATTTATCTTTTTTGATTGCTCAGTAATACTCCACTGTGCATATGCACCACATCTTTTTAATCCAGTCATCTAATTTTGGGTATTTGGGTTGATTCCACATTTTCCTTATTGTAAATAGTGCAGCATTAAACATGGGGGTGCAGGTATCCTTTTGAATCACTGTTTTTGTGTCCTTTGGGTAGATACCTTGGAGTGAGATTACTAGGTCATATGGAAGCTCTATTTTGAGCAATTTGAAAACCTCCAAACAGCTTTCCATAGTGGTTGTACCAGTTTGCATTCTCACCAGCAGTGCAGGAGAGAGAACCAATGTATTTCTAAGGTCACACAACTCTTAGGTGACAAAACAGGTACCCAAACTCCAGCTTTAAATGGCCCTACAGTGCTGTACCTGTCCATGTAGTCTCTGGTAGAGTGACTGCTTGTCAGAAATTTTACTAATCTCCCTCTGTAAAAAATTTAGATTGCTTAGAAAGTAAAATATGCACAACTGGAGACTGAGAATTTTCTAAATGATGAACATTTTGACATACCTTCTAGCTCAGTTCAATGGCATCCTTTCCCTAATAATATAAAATAAAATAGTAGGCTTTATTTTAAAAATTACTTTGCAAACTCCTTTAGAGCACGTCACCACTGTAATGGATGAATCATATTTTTAACTTTCACTTCCCATCAATTTAAACATAATCTCTCAAGGAATTGATGGGCCCGTTGACTCTAAATGAGTTTGCCTTTCATGCAGTGCTGTTCCGTCCGTCCGCTTGCCACAGCAGTGATTCCAGGTCATTCCAATTTATTTAATTAATTTTAGAGATGAAATTATTTTCCCCAATAACTAGAATGCTAATGGGACTTATTGTAATGGTTCAGTTCAGGTTTGTTGGTTCGAAAATAAACGCCTTCATTTCAATATTTGCCTTTTGGCTGCAGCCCGTTAACCCGTCACACACTGTAGCCTCATTAACATCATGGCTTAATTGTAAGTTAATGCACACCTAGACTTTGTGAAGCAAATTTGTATCTAAAATGCTAAACTTTGCCCCCCTCCCCCAATATTCCTCAGAATTAGCATTTCTAATGGGTGAATCAGAATGACATAACTATCCCTTTAAACATAATAGCTTTATCATGCCTTGATAATATCAATTTGAACTGATTTTTAGAAGTTAGAATGAAGTAAGGAAAATAAATCTGAGCCTTCTAAATTGTAATTGTGGCATTGAGGTTTGTGGAGGTGTTCTACATTTGTAATTGGGAGAGGTTCCGGATAGTGGGGGAGGGACAATGGAACCTGTACAGAATCAGGCAGAATTAAAATCTGCATGTTAATAGCTTTCCTGCCAGTCACGAATAGATTCATTCTTCACATCTCGGATATATAAAGCTTATTTCAAAATAAATTCTAGGGAACGTTCAACCTGATTGAATCTGCTGTAAGCGCTGTTAATATATTTGTTCGAGTCACTTGCACTCAAAAGCTTTTTAGACAGAATATCACTTTTTTTATATTATTCATGGTAATGTAATTCCCCCCTTTAATCTCTTCTGGGTTTCCCATTAAGTCATGATATGCGGTTCAGAGAAAGTTGGATCGACCATTAATCACACTATCTGGACTTCTGTGTGTCTACTTTTTGTCCATCTCTTAAATCAGTCACTTGGCAGTAGCAAGACATGGGGCCACTCCAGACCATTTGATCGAAGAGCTCTTGTTAGGAGATTAGGCGGCTAATCTGCAAGCTAGCTAATGGAAATCATTCTGTGCAAGGAAATAAAACTGAAAAACATTAGCAAAATCACTACATATTATAGGAATCAAGTACATTCTAAATGGCTTAATCCTACAGTTTGGCTATCAAGCCTAGGGTTAAAATGAACTTCTCACTTTCCCTGAATTACCAAAATACTTATTTTATATATATCCTATGTCAGTATTTATCCTATGTCAGGCAGGACACCAATTAGAGATGGGAACTCTTTAAAACATTGGCAGTTCACCCAGAAAAATAAACAAGGGCGAGAGAGGGAGGGGGGAGGGAGGGGAGAAAGGAAGGAAGAAAGGAAGAGAAGGAGGGAGAAAGGGATAAAGGAAAGATGAAACTGAATTTTACCCCCACAAAGAAGAGTAATATCTCCAGTTGAATTAAGTTAGCTAGCATAGATCTAATTTCATTAATAGTGGTGGTTGTGACTCTTCAACAGTTTTTTGACCTTCGTGTCTTCCCTTAACCTAATTTACTAATCTTGTCACTAAAATGCTCTTATTTAACCATTCCATTATATTCAAAGGATGACAAAACAGAACCAAGGATGTGAGGGTTGCAGAAACTAATTTTCAGCCTAGAGCAAGGTCTGCTAACTTTGCAAAGAACCAGATAGTAAATATTTTTGACTTTGTGGCCCATAACTTATCCCCCAGAACTACTGAACTGTGACATGTAGTGAAAACAGCCATAGATAATATGTGAGTAAATGGACATGCCTGTGTGCCAATAAAACTTTATTTATAAAAACAGAAGGGCTGGTTTGACCTTTGGGTGGTAGTTTATTGGCCTCTGGTTCTATAGCACATGTTTATGGGATATAATTTCAAACATTATTTTCTTGTTTGATTTTCAGCATTTAAGAATGTGATTATTTTCAATTGTGGTATATATGCTCCTCTTTTGACTTTTATGTTTCCTTGACATAACCCAGAGCTCTTGCTTTGGGATTTCTTGTGAATCCTGACACTTCCTACACTTCCTGTCACATAGTGTGTTTGTCAGCTTTGATGGGAATGGCACTAGAACTGGAATGGTTGGTCAGGAAGGCAGGAGAGATGACGCCAGCATGTGTCTGATACACTTTCCATAGTTAGGCAACTTCAGAAAAAGTCAAGAGTTTGGAATGAGGAAACCTAAGGGCTGACCTAATTTATTATTATTATTACTAAGATACAGGGGAAAAAAATGCATAGGTAAGATGATGAGCCTTTTCACTTGGGTGGAAACTCCATGTTAATGGTTAATGGCTGGATCCTTTATAAGGGTGTGTTATAAAGTCTTTGGAGGACAGATGTTGCGTGGTTAAGATTCTAAGTAACAGGCAGTATTTCTATTAAAGAACTGTATTATTGATTCTGAAAGAAACCTAAGGAAACAGAACCCTCCCAAGTCCTTTTCTGGCTGCTATTTGATCACTTGTCTTCAACCCTTTTTGAATTTTTTTAAGAGATGGCTAATGGTCATTTGAACTCAAGTTCATGTGTATGTATTCACAATTTTAATTATAAAATTAACCCTGCTTCGTTGGAGACAGGGGGAGTTCCAGGAAGCAGGGCTACAGCAGTCTGCTCCTATCACTCTTCAAAGGTCTGTTTGCTCCTAGAAGGTCTGCTTTGAAAGGTGAATACCTTAAACAAGCTGCACACACCTTCAGCCTGATTCCAACAGACTGAGAAGCTCTCAGCTTCCTATCCTCCCACAGAGTCCCTGAAAAGCAGGGTCTGTCCTCCTTCATCAGCTTTGTTTTTCCTCTACCAAAACATCTCCAGCATGATTGCTTTTCATTTTACACCCAAGCAGGTGTAGTTTCAGTTGTATGGTTCCCAGTCTGCAAAGCATCCCACACCTCCCACCGTCACCTTGACATGCAACAGAAAACACAGGGCTATTTTAAGAACCCAATGGGTGCTGACCATTGATTGAGAGAATCAGCTCTTAGTGCGTGCATAGCCATCCTTGCTTTCCTACCCTGCTTTCTTACTCATCTCCTGGGACTCTCTAGAAGAAAAACGATGGAGACGTCTCTGGTGGGGTGACCCAAAGAGCAAAGCACTACTAAATGAGCCCCACATTTCACATGGAAACAGCCTCCAATTAAAGCTGCATTTCTTTGACCTGTTCCCTTCTCTCCAAGATGATACAGTAATACAGCAATGATGAAGGCACCTCACCCTGGAAACTGGCATCTGATTTACACAAAGCCATCTGCTTTCATGCAGGCAGTTTTATTTGGGATCCAGGAGGAGAGAAGGCACATTTGCCTTTATAGTTTCTGAAT
This sequence comes from Condylura cristata, assembly GCF_000260355.1. Taxonomy (NCBI): domain Eukaryota; kingdom Metazoa; phylum Chordata; class Mammalia; order Eulipotyphla; family Talpidae; genus Condylura; species Condylura cristata. Next base: position 8,682,264 of record NW_004567129.1, on the reverse strand, counting down.
CTTAATGAACAAAAGCACTGAGAGTTATTTAAAAGGGACTAGCATGAGTCTATTTATAGTTGGATACCATTCTGTCATCAAGTCCACACTAGGTGTTTACTATCCTAACTTCTCTGTGGGCTTCCCAAGGAGGGGCGCCTTGGTCAAGGAAACCTCCATAGGCAGGGAAGCCCACTGAGTCCTGAGCATTGGATTGGAGACCAAGCCCCCTCCCAGTGAGAGGCCCTTATGTCCTAGACTGTGCAACCCCAGAACAAGGGAAAGAAAACTACTCTATTAGTTGCATTTCTTCAGAAAGACAGGCAGGTTTAAAGTGAGATATCTGTTCATCATTTCTCTCTTTATTCCTATGTCAATCATCTTTTTTTTTCATTCCTCTTTCCTTCTTTTTGCCCCTCATCCCTTCTCTCTTTTTTTCCCCCTATTAATATTTAGGGGTTGAGATCAGAAGATGACTGCTACAAGATGGTCTGTGATATCCACAGACCCCAAGAGGAAGGGACCAATCCATTATGCCATGCCATTGTGGTGTAAACACTTGGGAGCAGAACGCCAGGCTTGGTCAGAGGACAGAGGGCGAGGGGGCAGTGGTGGACTGGATGAGAACCTTCAAGTAGTTTCTGTAGGAAGTATGGGGAGGCATGGTAAACAATGATGGACTTGTTGAGTCTGCTCTTTGGGGTCCCGGCCTTTGGACTGAGGGGTGTGTATTTGAAAAACATGCTGCTGGGTGAGTTCTTAGTCATCTCTAGGGTGGCCATCCCCGGGAGGGGCAGTCCTCCTGTGTGAGGACGAAAACAGACATGGCAGTGGCTTAGCAGGAATTTGTGAGCGGTGTGAAGCCCTCATAGAAGGAGGGGATATGTAAGGCCAATAAAGGTGATTCAAACTTGGCTTCGGGCAGAGTGCCATTCCTCAGGCCGATGTGAGAGTGGGAGGGAAGAGGCTGGGAGGGACAAGACAAGACAGCAAATACATCACTGAGCAGCTGGGGACAGTCACCTTTCTGATCCTGGACACTAATGTCAGATTAGGGGTGCTGGGGAGAAGGGCTGGAGCCTCTTCATGGCTGAATGGAGACTGGGGCTATGGCAAAGCAAACTCCTTTCACTAAACTTAGAGAGAAAAGACCAGGATATAGTGTGGTGACCAGCGGGACACCATTGCTGCTCTGCTAAAGAGTTGGGACTTTTTCCTGAGGGTGTCTGCAAGCTTCAAAGGAGGCAGACAACAAACCTGACTTTGTAAAGCAATGCTCTGCACAGGACATGGGCTGGCGAGGTAATAGTGCCAGCCACGCAGTGCCCCTCCCCATGAACACCCTCTTGTGAACAAGGGGAAAAGGGTGAAGGCAGGAACAACAGCAGTATGGATGGGAAAGCAGCAGAAAGCGAAGGGAAGAACAGTCTGGAGGTTGTCACTATGGTTGTTGTGAACCGCTGAAGTCCATACAGTAAGACTGAGAGTGTGAAAACAACTCAGCTATGACTGATGGATCGAATGAAAGATATGTATGCATACACACATGTATGTAAACATATATACTTATAGGTATGCACCAGTATGTACATGTGTAAAAAAGAAACAAAGATGCATGACATATGTGTATGCATGTGTGTAGTGATGTATATACACACAGAAAAATATTATAGGACAGAGAAGAAGGGAAGGCAAGAGAGACAGACAGACAGACAGACAGAGACCTTTGGACAAAAAAATCCTCAGAAGTCTTTCTTTATCTTAAGACCCTAGCATTGAGCGGGACCATCTAGGTGACTTACGGCAGCCCTCCATTCAGGGCACAAGATTTGACTATTCAACTCCCTTTTCCATTTTTGAGTCACTCAGGATCACCTTCCAGATTTGACATCTCTCAGAATCCTGCTGCCCACCTGCGTCTGTGACGTGGATCTGGGCACATGCTTTCTCATGGCACAGGTAGACTCTGCTGGGCAGGGTCACACATCCCACTGGGTTTGGAATCCTGATGCAAACATGGATTCTGCAGTGTAGGAAACAAATCTCTGGCCAAGAAGAAATGGGTCCTGGAACACCATGTATGGCCTGACTGGCAGCCGGTGATGCCTTGAAGGTCCACTAAGGTCCTGAAGAAGAGGGAGATAGCAGCAAGGACAGGCAGAGCTTCACTGGCGAAATGCCTCCCTCCCTCCAGCATCCCCCTCCCTTCGTTTTTTTCATTTTAGTAAGTTTTAACTAAACGTATTGTTAATTGCAATAAAATTCCAAAGGAAAGAAAAACAAAACACAAAAAAACCCTCTGGCTTTTAATCCTTTTAATCCTCTGGGAACATGTAGCTTGCTAAATTTATATGCATTCTCCTATGCTCTCTGGGGAAAGGAAGTATATATCTTTTTTAAAGATTTATTTATGCTTACAGAACTGGGGTACAGGCCAGAGGTGTGGTGGGTGAGAGGATTCACCAGAGACAGAGTGGGGAGCAGAACAGGCAGAGCGACTGAAATACACTGCAGAGGGGAGCAGCAGGCGGGTCAGGAGAGGTCTGCTGCACCATGAGCATCCCTGGCCAGGAATTGAACTGGTGCTGCAGTGACTTCGGAGAGCTTCATAATGTGGTGCTTTAACCCGCTGCGCCCCAGGGAGAGCCCAGAAAGGAAATATTTTTAAGCCAAACTAGAAGAAAAGGCAAGGTCTTCCCTTTTACCCCCTTACTGATGTAAGATGCATTTGATACAATTATTATTGACTCTTATGATCCAGATGGAACTGGAGTTTTGAACCTTGGATGTATAGGCAAGTGATGTAGTCTCTCTGCCCTTCAGCTAATTCATCTGCATAAGGGGGATAATAGCACTCTTTCTACTCAGGGCTCTTGTGGGTACTTCTCAAGGTAATGCACGGCACACCCTGTTTTATTGCTCTCCCCTATACTGAGCTTTATGTGACATCTACCGGCACACAACAGTGTGTGCTCCTAGGTGTCTCTGAGGCACACTTAACAAAGGCGTGCATGTCTTGAGCTGTGACACTACTGCATACGTCATAGGCCACACTTCATAGAATGTGAATGTGACTTTTATGTATGCCAAGAAAACAAACATGCATGTGACTCCGTTTATCATGACCCTTGTTTCATTGCTGTGCTCTGGAAAGGAACCTGCAACATGACGCAGGTGTGTCTGCATTCGAGGGTCACCCCCCTCTGCACTACAAAAGGTCACTCCCCCAACAGCATTGTTATCATCACTCACTGCTCTCCTGAAGGGCCTCACTTGAGCACAGCAGAATGGGGAAAAGCTTCTCATTCCAATGGCTTTACTAGAAACTGGAGGAAGCCTTCTGTTCTGACTTGGCCCCCAAATGCAGGAGGAAGACTCCTCCAAGCATCACCAAGGAGAAAAATGAGGATGTCCGCTTAAATAAATGGTATCCCAATCTTTGCAGAATGGTAACGTGTCCGATTTTTTAAAGTGTCTACTGCAGGGTATTTATTATTCAGTGATAATAATAAATCGTGGCTGATGAAATCCAGGGACTCGCGTGTCGTGGAGGGAGGAAGGCATACGGGAGAAGGGCTGCGAGAGACAGAGGTCCAGCCAGACCCAGGCTATTAATCATCGCCCTCCATTATTTTCTGAAGATTCATTCATTGTTCCATAGGTACCTAGAGGGTCAATTAGAGACCACAGACAGGCTTTTTCAAAGACACAGGAGGGTCAATTAGGCCCTCCTTATAATTTTCTGCTTTAACAGCAAATGCCAGCCTGCTGCACATCAGATGCATGGGAGTTAGGAAATAAACAGGGCACTTTCCCTCCTCCTTCTTTAAAATGAAAGAAAGGGAGTAGAAACCAACGAGGAGAAACAGAGGCAGCTGGCTGTGCGTGAGACTGGCTGGCCGCCAAGTTCTGGTTCAAACCAGTGTGGGTCTTAGTGCCCACACTAGTGGGGAGCAGAGTTCTCATGGGGTCAGAACGTCAGGCACAATCAGGGCATTGCTCTGATGAAAATGGTCTCTTCTCCTGTGCAGGGTGACCCATTTATTGTGGGCGTGACTCCCCAGGCACTAGCTTCAGGGTACAATTATAAGGCATCTACAACCAGAATGGCACCCAACATCAACTGAAGTTAATTTCCAGATTGACATGTTGGGGCGTCATCTCTGCCACCACTGCAGGCATTGATCACTTATAATATTATTTCATACAACAGTGATTTTTGTTTGTTTTCTCAAAGATTGGCAAACAAAGTTTGAAACACACTGCAATAAAATAAAACAGAGGATTGTCACCAGTTAGCACCAGTTAGAGACAGAGAGGGACTTGAGGAAGGGGCATTGCAGAACTCCATAGACTTCCATGTCTTTTACTTTTAAAAAGTGGATATTAGATTTTGGACTTTGCCCACTTCTGAATAGCTAAAGTTGTTAACAGAATGAATGACTACTATTATTATTCTTATTATCTTGAGATCCTGGCCTATCTGTCATCTGAAGCAAAAGACATTCTTAAAGTGCAAAAACATAGTTCTAGTGATTGTTGTTTTTTCTCTGGATACTCAGCGATACTTCTTAGCCTCAACCTGTCTAGTTAATTTAGCAAATGTTTGTTGAGTGCCAGTTCTGTGCCGGCACTGTCCCAGAAGTTGGGGGTACAGGAGAAAACAAAGGGAGCAAATCCCTTTGCTCTTGAGTGCTGGATGCTGGAGGCCGGAGCTTCCAGGGCCTCATTCATTTGGGTGGTTTGTCTTACACTGCATGATTTTGAAGACGGGAGATAGGGTTGATGCTGAAATAGGTGGAATTGTGTCTGTTATGGCCTTTGCACAAACCCAGAAGTCCCATTGTCACTTCCCCTGGAAAGAGGGTGTGAGTGTGATTTCTTTCAGGAGAGGAGTTTCTCTGTTTTGCCTACAATGCCTGGCACATATAGGTCCTCATTTGAATATTTGTTGGACTCAACAGATCGGGTTGGGGTAAGTGCTGTGATTCTCAGGAGCTGGAGAGTCATCCCAGGCCTCCAGAGAAGTCTTTTTTTCACCTCCAAGTGGTTTCTGCCCCTGGCTTTGTCACCAGAGGATCTGCTTGCTTCTCAAGCCTTTTACATTGATTCCTGGATAAGAAGTAAGAAGATCTTCTAACACTTAGTCGTTCTCTCCTCATTTCCAGCTCCTATCCCTAAAGAATCAGATCAGTGCCTTGCAGGTATCTTTTGTTGGGGTTGCTGACTTTGTCTTCTTAATGAAATAAATTACTTGCCAATACTTTAAAGGCTGGGAGACCTCACAGCACAACTGTGGCTTCTTGCTTCTCTTGAAAAATCAAAGTTAGCATCATCTGCTCTCACGAGCAAGGGGCACCAGCAGGCAGGGCCTGCACAGCGCTGCCCTCTCTACCTGGGACCCAGCCCATCTCCTTTTCATGGTGCCCATCAAGTCCGCTGCCCCTCTTGTGGAAAACCCCTTCCTCCTAGACCACCTCACTACTTCACCAGCCACCCCAGACTGCTGGCTAGTATAGCAGCCCCCTGTAACCCTCCCCACCTAGATCTCCAGTTCATTGAGCTGCCTAGCATCACAGCTCCCAGCTCCAGATGTGAGGGTGCTCTGAATGACCAGCCATGTGTGTGTAGGTCCTTCTGCTAGTTTGCCTTTTTGTCCTTTGCTAAACTAGCGCTGACTCTTCCAGACAACTTCTGAATCCTAACACTCCTGTCTCCACAAACATTAAGTATAGTTTTCATATCCCTCCATTGTCCGCCTTATACGCTCTACAAGCCAGTTGTGTTGCGGTCATTGCTTACAACTCTGCTGGCCATCCCAGACTGTCAGCCCCAAATGATAAAGACATTGTTGCTCACGGTCACACCCTAGGCATCCAGAAAGGACGTGTGGCCCTTAGAGGAAAAGAGATGTGAATCTTTTTGGCAGAAACTGGTCTGGGAGAGGGATGGTGGTAATGAAAGTTGAGACCAGAAGCATAAACAAAACCGAGGCTTCTTTACCCCACCGCTCCATGCCCCAGGGGCTCAGAAATCTCTGAGATTCTGGAGTTTACCTCCCTGCATGGAAAATGCTGGGAAAGTAAGGGACATTCAGTATCTGGTACCCAAAAGGGGAGGAGCCAATCTGGCTGCAGGAAGAAGGATGGGTTTGCAAAGGGCTGTGCTGGTAGTTGGTGGCATAGCCTGGGTGAGGGATGGTAAGGGCCAAAGCCCAAGGGTGGACATAGAAGTGAGATGGGACTGTTGATTGAATGGAGAGGGGCCAACAGATGAGATGCTAGTGTGTGAGGAGCGGCTGCTAGATGTTATGCAGCCAAGGATTTATAAAATTAGCTTTAATTCCATCTTCCTGCCTCCCTCAAGCCTCAGCGGTATCACCTTGAGAACACGGTCACTTAAAACATGCAGAAATCAGAGGCTCTGTGATTTTAAAGCAGCACACTATCAAATATGACCTCATTTTTAGTGTGCATGTATTTTTGTATATTCCAGGTGGATTTCCTTTGCCTTTCTTTTCCTTCCTTTACTTCTCCTTGAGGGAAGCCCCCTTGTCATATCAGTGTCTTGGTAGGCTGTTCTAACTAATGAGTTTAATCGTGTGAATGGATAGCAGAAATGGACAGGAAAATCCTCCGCCCATTCATCTTACAGACCCCAAGTGTACAGGTACAAAACCACAACTTCCACCCTTTTTCTTCCCTTTTATTTCATACTTTACCTCAATTTATGACTTGGCTTACAGAGTGCTGCAGAAAGCCCAACTCCCCAGCTTCCCCAACATCTACACTTTCTATTTTGTCTGAAAGAGTCAAGGTCTCTGGAGTTTGCTCTGATACTGCTTCAGAGAAATTAGTGACATTGAAGGCTTCTCATCTTGGTGTGTGTGTAATTTGGGTTCTAAGAGGAAATTTACAAAGTAGTTCCTTCTATTTTTTTTACCTCCCTCCATCTCTGCTATTCAGGAGATTCCATTAGACAATGTCTGATATAAAAATACCCAGGGCAGGGCTTCCTTCCAAGTGGTAGAGCTGAGGGTAAGTTCGTGCCACAAACGCAAGAATCTTCTGTGTATAAATTCTGGGCTCTGTCTGCCCTGGAATTTTCTCACTTAACTTTGGGTAAGATATGACATAGAAAAAAGAACTTTAATACCTGCTGGTTTAGAGCCACTAAAGTTATACTGCTCCTCATGAGCAAGACTAGAGGTAAGTATTGTTGCAAAGCTAATCCTTTAGTACTTAATAACAACAAAAAATATATAGGCAGGATAATTGAGCTCCTATGTTGAGATTTTTATACACTGAAGGTGCAACAATTGTGAAAGCCAAAGAAGCCTCAGAAATTCGTTACCAGTAGGTGTAAGATTAGGGCCTCCCTCCTCCATTTCGACTCTCTAGGGACACTTGGGTTCTTTACTGCCTGATCCCCTCTCTCAAACCATCAAGCAGAGTCTCCTGTGCTTTGAAACCTCTTCCTCCTGCTTGGCCTCTCTCTGATGCTCTCTGACTCTGACATCTAGACCCACCTTTAGGAAGGGCCTTCATGGTGAGCACAATCTCCTCGTAAAGGCAGCTGATTTGAAGCCTGCACCTGCATCTGCAAAATCCCCTCACAGCAGGGCCTGGGTCAGAGATTAATGGGCTGACTGAGAAAGGAGAGTGGACACTCAGGCCTGGGGTGTCTTGGGGCCAACTTAGAATTTTCACTAATAAAGCCATGTAGTTGTTTTAACAGCAGGGAACAAAGCCTAGAGCTTCACAGAGACTTTTTCAGAGGTAGAAAGTCTGAAATAAAATAAAGGGGAACTTGAAGAAGACAGAACACTTACAGAAAGGAAGTGCTGGGAGAAGGTCCTGAATGGAATTGGAGATTTGCTTTGGGCAGAAGTGCCCATTTGTGAGCCAAGAAAGCGGTTTTGCCTGAAGAGATGAAAAGAGGTTGGGGAGAGGGGTGAAAGCTGGGGGTCTTCAGTTACCAGCAGATGCAGTTGAGTTGAAACAGTTTGATCTCTCACAAGACCTGATTCAAGGCCCTATCATCTCTGTGCCTCAGTGTTCCCATCTGAGACAGGTTAATGTCTGAGGCTGTTGTGATGGGTCAGCAGCCATAAGAGGACACCCAGCCACTGGCCCCATTCAGACACTCAGCAGAGGCCTTCCCTTCATCCTTTCCTCTGGCTAGAGGTGACAATTCAGATGAAAAGTTGACCTTAGGAAATGACATACTTCTAGTTCTCCATGGTGCTAAGATGTAGAGAAAAAGAACATGGGGCGGTGTAGTCTCAGCCTCCTGCTCCCCATACACAGTCCCTCTGAAATCTCATTTTATCTCAGAAACCCAGGCAAAGTCTGCATTGTGTTCCTAATCTAACCATGTTGTATTTATAGAAACATTACATGTTTTAATTATTTCCCATTACATCCCCACCCCAAAGGGGATGTCTATGTTTCCCCTTTGCTCTGGCTTCTCCAGGTTTCTGGTTTGGGGCCTCACCCTCTGGGGTCCATGTCCCTGCCGTCCTACATAACTGGACCCTCAGCTGCGTGCCTGCTGAGATGTGTATCTGGGCATCGTGCACTCAAGCTTTGGTCTCCACTCTGTTGGGTGTGTCACACGCTGCAGCTGGAGAGGGCTGGCACCAGGCTGCCTTCTTTGTCACATCTTCCTGAGTCAAGACCTGCCTTCCCTGGGGCCACTGTGCCCGCTGCCAGGCTGATGACTCCACTTTGAGGGAGGTGTTGGTATTCAAAACCAGAGTCCTGTCTTTGACCCAGGGAAGTCCAGGTGGGCAGAGCTGATGAGCTCCTCATATATCACATTGAGAAACCTGTGTCTGCCCTGGGCACGGGGCACCACATCACTCAGCTCAGTGGCTGGAGAGCTGCGTGAGATGATGACACACAATTGGTTAACTGCATGAAGACAACTTGAGCAAACTCAAGAGCCCTGTGCCTTCCCCTGGCATGCGCCACCCGCATTCCTCTGAAAAGGATTACAGATGTTCTTTTTTTTTCTTAATCCCTCCCCCTATCTTTCTTTCTTTGCACCCACAGCGCTCGGCACTTCAAGCTAAATATAATGTATCTGATTTCCCATCATACATACTAATCAGGTTTGAAAGTTGTCTTGCAAGGCTTTAAAAAGCTAGCCAAGAGCAGTGCGATTTCTCCAAAAGGATGTCTGCAATCAAGATGATTACATGGGAAAATAAATCATAATTTATATTGCCGAAAATGTCATTTGCAAAACACTCTGACAATACTTCCCTTTCAGTCTCTTTCCCCGTGAATGGGGTAAGTGCTGCCCTTCTGAAACTTTCCTTTTATTTTATTTATTTATTTATTTCCAACGCTCTGAATGTGACTGAAGCAATTGAGATTTGAGGGCTATGTAGGGAGGCACAGAACACAACTGATAAGCATTCATGCCAAGAAACTGAGCACAACCAACGTCGAAGAGAGAGTTGGATGATTCTCTGTATTGAGGACACACACATACACCCAGTAAGTTATCCAAGAGAAATGATTCAACAATAGCTGATTCAATAATATCCCTTGGTACTAAGAACTGTGTCTGTGTCCTGGTTGACAGATAATAAACCCACAAATGCCAAGTTACTACAACAAATAATCGGTAAGCAATAACTGAATAAACAAACAAATAAGTAGTAAATGAGTCCTGAAAAAAACAACTACTCATGACTATAAAAATGGTGATCAACTCTTTCCTGTCCCCTGCATTCCTTTGCGTCTCCTACCAGAAGGGCATGAGTTTCCTCCAGCCCTGAGCCAACCAGCATACCTTTTGGTACTGCTTCAGCCATGTCCAGGGGACACGTCATATATGTGACTTAAGTAGAGGTTAGAAATGCACTACTGCAATTGTGGTTGGCGTTGCAGGGTGGGAACCTTCCTCCTCAGGGTGGGAACAAGCCCAAGCTTTGGGAATGAGATAAGCACAGCCGTGTGGCCATAAGGCCCAACCCATAGCTAGTTACTCCCTGAAGGTACAATAGCCTGGCTGACAGGGGACAGCTGTCAATCTGGCCATGCCCAAATTGTCGACCCACTAGCTCATGGGCTAAAAAGAAGCAGCTGTTAGTTTTAGTTGTACAATGCTTGGGTGGTTTGTCTCTGCAGATAACACTAACAGAGATGATGCTTATACATGTTACTCTTGAAAGATCTGAAGTGAGGAGAAGTTTGTCCTTTTCTTCAGATGTAAGTCTGGTAGGTTGAAGATAGTTGGTGAATGAACTGTTGATACAACCTGAATGTTTTCTGTTTCAGGAAGTGGCAGCTTTCTAAAGAGGACATTAGAAGCAGTGGATGTTTAAGAAGTTGAGGCTGCTTTAAAATCATGTCCCTCTCTCACAAGGACCTGGCAGGGTGGACGGGAAGGGATTAAGAATGGACATTAATACATGGAATACACAAGTGAGACCTACCTCTGAGTTCTCAGGACAAGAAATGATATGCCTCTCCTAAGTAGCCGATTTCTTTTTAAATCTCAGTGTCTTATCTGGTAATATTTCATTCTTTGTTCTGGCCACTAGGGAGCTCAAAACCAAATTCTTAGTATACTTCTCCTTTCAACAAAGCCACATATCCTGTACAGTTCCTCTCTAGGAACTTGCTCCGTGTCTGCTGTCACCCTTTTGTTATTCTTTTTTCATCTGATTTCCTGATCTATTTTTCTTCTTCCTTTTTCTTTCTCTCCATCTCTGCTTCCTGCTCTTCTCACTGTTTTTTTCTTCTTTTTTTAATTTACAGTATATGTCTGTACTTAGCATCTCAAGTTATTTTTCCTTTTTAAAAAGGCAAGAAGAGACCTAAACCAAGCCAAGCCAAACCAAAAAACAAACAAAGCATAGATTTCACCCAGGTTTGTTTGTTTTTTTTTTTGTTTGTTTGTTTTTGTTTTTAACTTGTTCCTTCCCTTATATTCTGGGTTTGGGTTCTGTCTACAGCACTATGTTAGTTTCTTTTTGTAGGCGCTCTTGGAGTTTCTGCTTCTGGAAGCTCTTGGAGTTTCTACTTCTGGAAGCACTAGTGGAGAGTCCCTTTGCTTGCTAGTTTCAGCTTCTGCATTCTTTGCATCATGTCTGCTCTTCCTTGTTCAAACCCAGCAAATAGTGTCATGCCTCCTTCCCTGATTCTGCATAGCTGTCATATTGCTTCTGCCTGATGTAACCTGCCTGCCTCTTTCTCTTAAAGGCTCCTGTGATTTTCACGGAACCCACATGGACAAAGCAGCCTATCTTCTTATTCTCAAAATCCTTAACTTAATCACTTCCACAAAATCCCCCTGGTTGTGTAGATAAGATAGGCACAGATTCTGAATTATGACAAGATATCTGGGGCGGGGGAAGGGCTGTTATTTTTTCAACCACAACAACTAGTCCCTGACCTCAGTTTCCCTCATACCTAAGGCACAAACAATAATATCCTGTAAGCTATTTGGGGAAGTAGAAAATATTAATTTTATCATATGGGGTCACACAGAGGTTGGAGCCCCCTTATGAAGTGTCCTGAGGCCCATTCATCAGAACAGAAGTGTGGGTGAGACCATCACATTTCCACCCGTCCAGTACTCATTGGACAGATTTCCAACACTGGCTCTTCTCTTGGTCTGCCTGGGCTGCCATAATGAAATAACATAGTCTTAAAAATCAGACATTTATTACTTCCATGAGAAGCTAGCAAGTCCAAGATCAAATTGCTGGCAGATTTGGTATCTGGTGAGAGCTCTCCTTTCTGGTTCTCAGACTGCCATCTCCTTACTGTGTCTGCACATGGCAGAGAGAAGAAAGACTCTGATCTTTTCCTCTTTTTATAAGGGTGCTAAAATGCCATCTTGGAGGTCCCACTATCACCCTAAGTCCCATGTCCTACATTAGGAATTCAGAAGGTGAATCTTGGAGTACAAGCATCCAGTCTCTTAGCTGCAATCTCACTCTCATCTCTACTTGGTGATTCAGAAAACAGCAAGCATGATGGGAAACGGTGGTATTGAACCCAGAGAGAGTCTTGTGGCTTTCTTACCTCTGCCAAAACACAACTGCCTTCCCTGAGGCTGGTGCTCTACTCTCTGACCTTCCCTGGCCTTGTCTATAAAGTATCCCATCACAGGATGTTTCTGAGGATCACAGCACTTTGTCACCACAAAGCTGGGGTAGATGTGGGGTTGGCTGGCAGCAGGCAGAAGTTGTGGTTTCCATGTCCCCTGCCTCCCCCTCCTACAGGCAAGCGCCTCTTAGGATATGGCTTTTAGCCATGCAGACAACAAATCAGGGACTGTTAGTAGAATTTTAGTGAGTTTTACTTGTTCCTCCCGAAATTCCTATCAGAAGGGTGGTGGGCAAACAGTACATTGAAGCCCATTGGCATGCTAAGAACATGATTACTTTCTGGGCTCATTTTATTCCTCGATTGGAAGGAGCATAACCCTGTAGTTGAGAGAAGTGAAATCAGAGGGATCCAGTCTCCGAAGTGTAGTAATAACAGTATGGATGACAATTATGATAGAAATGGTAATTCCCCAAGCTATCACAGTGAAGCCCACAGTAATCTGTGTGGCCTTCACCAGACTAAGGCAACACATTCTTTGCTCGTACCTCCCATCAGGGAGACAGGTAAGCACATTTCCTGGGTTTCAGATGAAGACACTGAGGCACAGAGAGGCTGTATGCTGGCCACATGCCCTGCTGTGGCTTGGGAGTAATGGGCTGGGGGTAATTTGATCCTTGTCTCCCCCAGAGTCAGGTCTCCTTTGCTGCTGAACAATAAGGCTTGCTTTGCTCTGAAATGTCTTTAAACTTATCTATGCCCCTGCTATCCCAAACTGTTGTATATTTTTAAAAGATTTATTTATTTGTGCATACAGAACTGGGGTATAGGCCAGAGGTGCAGGAGCAATGAGAGGATTCACCAAAGTGGGGAGCAGGACAGGCAGATCGACAAAGTACCCTGCTGAAAGGAGCAATGGGCAAGACAGGAGAGATCTGCTGTGCCATGTGGGTCAGTTCTGGGGAGGAGATTGAACTCACACAGAAGCAGCTGCAGCCAGCTTTGTAATGCTGCGTTTTAACCTGCACCAGGGAGGGCCCCGTGTCTAATGGGACCCAGACAGATCCCTTTGCTGCTGTGTTTTCCGTGGCCCATTGGTCCTATGTGACTTTTATTAGTCTCAGAATATAATGGAAAATGTGTGGCCATGGTCAACGCAGAGCCACTTACTGTTCACTGCCAGGAGGGTGAAGGTTCCCGGAGCCTTCACCCCCAGCTATGCCCTGGAAATTCTCAGGGCAGAATGCCAGCATAAAGCTCTGTGCAGAATTTGAAAGCGTGCATTAATGCCCGTGACCAGATGGTTCTAAAAGATACCACTTTCACCAAAAATCATCCTCTGAAAAACCCTTCTGAAGAACACTGCCTGTGCATAATAACTGCCTTGAGTAGGCCGTAATTTTAGGAAACGTACGAGGTGAGGGTTGAAGATGAGGGAGGGAAATGCTTCCTAAGTATCATTACATAGTCCCTCCAAATGCCTACTCAGAAAAAAAAAAAAAATCACCCAATGCAAGGAACCATGGCGGTACTTAGACCATTTAGAATTGCTGTGAGTTACTACGCAGAAATTGCTAAGCTCTGCTTTCTAAGTTATATATAAAATAAGAAGTGGCCTCAGATTTCTTAAACTTGCATGTCACAATATTGATGTTGGTGTCTGCAAGGGTATTCTTAGGTCAGTTTTCTGCTGTTGCATTTCAAGTTTTAAGGGCCATCCATCCAAGTGTCTAATAGTCTTAACTCTGTCATATTTACACTTGAGGTCTTATTATCCTGTTCTTAGCTGTGTAAACAGATGAATAACCTGCTTTGGAATTACCCACATGATGCTTGTGTGCATTCCTGGCACAATGAGATCAGAGGCATCTATCCTTAGCCTCACAGTCCTGTTGGTTCTGCGAGAGGCAAGCAGGTCCCTGATAAACATGGGGTCTGGGGGCCAGCAGGTGGGGTTCCTGAACAGACCGTCCGAGGAGGCTTCAGAATTACATGCCACTGATTAAAATTGAATGAGGGGCCTCTTTGGTGGCACAAGGGGTTAAAGCGCAGCACTATGAAGCTGTTGCAGCTACTGCAGCAGGAGTTCAATCCTCCTGCCAGGGAGCTGATCCACATGGCACAGCACAATTTGCCTCTCTCACCCGCTGTTCCTCTCAGCAGTGTATTGCAGTCAGTCGGCCTGTTCTCCCCACTTGGTCTCTGGTAGATCCTCTCCACTGCTCCTGTACCCCACACCTTTAGCATGTACCCGTTCTTGTATGCATGAATACACGAATATTTAATGAATAAGTAAATAAAATTGCAAGAGGACTTAAAGCCTTTTAAAAAGTCCTTTGAGCAGAGGCTTGATGATTTCCCTTAGTGAAAGTATACTGCTGAGCATTGGGAAGAGTCAGGAGTGGGAAAGTGCTTCCTGAGCTCTTCTGCTGTGATAAAAAGCAGTGGGTATTTTCACGCCCTTACAACAGTGTGTTCCTTCAAACCTCCAGCTTCCTATCAGTCTTCAAACTCAGTGTTCACATTTGAGTTTCTTTAAAATTGTCACTGTATTGTTGATATTCACCTGGACCTTTTCAACATTGCCCTTATTTTCTCATTTGTAGCATACCTTTTAAGGAGCAGTTGGAGGAAGGGAGAGTAAAAGAAAGAAAAGTTAAACGTTAATGGTTCCTTTCCCAACTGCAATTTTGTCAGCTCCATTTTGTACATATATGATTATGAAGCAATTTGCATGAAATTTACACCTTTTCAAATTTTGAAAATTGCCTTGTTGAAAAAGAATCACTGCACTTCTCAATACCACACTGATTAATCACAGTTATGGAGTAGACATAACATTTTTATTAAACTCTCAGTGAGCAGGAAAATTAGCACTTCCTGCAATAACGATACTAATTTCATTAGTGAACGTTTTCATTTATAAAGTGCCTCCTCCGTATCTTGAACCTTTTATCCTTTTCTTATTGACCAAAGAGAGGGCATCTCTTTGGGAGCTGGTAATAAACCATGTTCGTCATGTGATGTGACCTCATTGACAGGCTGCTGCTTCTGGCCGATCATCTCCCTTGATCATAAATATCCATCGGTACCTCTTGTCTTAAGCTCTTTGAGCTCCCTCTTTGAATTTCAAATTTGATAAAAAATGGCTATCCTCCTTAAGAGCTCGCCATGAGATAGTTATTGGCAAGAATAAAACTATGAAACTATTCTGTGGATAGAAAGAGAAAGAAAGGATAACCTCTTTTGACTTGTTTTCATATGACTTATGTTGACTGTTTACAGTTAAGAAGAAACAGGAGAAAATGCAGGAGCAATGTGTGGTCCTGTTTGCTTTGTTAGAAGTTGAACTATGCAGGCAAACTCCAGGGAAACAAGCAAGCTGGAGATAGTATCATTGGATATAAATTTATTTATATATAAACCACATAAATGCCTAGTTCCACCATGAAATCCCTTCTGAAATACAGTGGTTGATGAACACATGCAATGATTATTTACATACCACCTTCCTACTTAGATAGCAGGTATTATTCAAAGTGCTTAGGAAACAAAGAACACCCAGAAAAACTGGGCCTTCCCCTTCCAGCTAATGTTCTGGGTGGGGAGGGGGAGCCAGGTAGGAAGTAAGTATACATAAGATAAAATATAGCACACATCTTCAGAAACAAAGAACAAAACAAAAACAAAGAACAGATTACTGTGGAAGATAGCAAGGTCTGGGGTGATGGGGGAGCTAGGTCTAGAGAGGGAGGACGCGTGGCATTGAAATTGTGTCTTCAGAGGTGAGAAGGAGCCAGTTATGTCAAGAGCCGGAGGACAAGTGTTTTAGGCAGAAGGAACAGAAAGTAAAAAGGCACCCTTTGTCAAGGCAAACATTATGCAATGTTGAAGTGAAAGCATTGACTAGAAGGCTCATTCATGTGCCCTGTGATTGTTAAATTTAGAATTGAGGTCTATGCTTGAAGTGAATTATTGATCCTTTCTCTGTGCCTAAGTGAGTGGGAAAGCTGTATATATTTAAAGTAGAAGAGAAAGCTACAATTCTGAACACCCAATGAGAAAGGTGATAGTGGCAACTTTAAGTGTTAGGAACATAGGTGATTGTGTGTGTGTGTGCCAGTTTATTTTAAATGGGCCAGTTATATCTTGAACAAGAAAGTGACTTGCTCAAGGTCATGCTACCAATTGACTTAGGAACCATGGTTAATCATGTGACCATGGGACACTGAAATATATATATTCATTGAATGAATTTTACTTTAACTTCACTAGCAACTCTCCATTATGTCTTATTTTGTTAACTTGATATATAGATTGAAAGAGTGTTACCTGTCTTATAATTCTGAATGCCCTACTAAGAGGATCAGGTGAGAACAGTTATGTGTAAGAAACTGCAGTGAAAAAAATGAGAAATTGTTGTATGCTGACCAGATTGGAAATGTATTTCATTTTATTTTTTAAAGATTTATTTATTTATGCATAGAATAACTGGGGGGAAGGGGTAGCCTTAAGGTGTTGGAGAGGGGAGGGGGGAAAAGATTCACCAGAGTCAGAGTAGGGACTAGAACAGGTAGTTCTGTTGAAATACACTGCTAAGGGGACCAGCAAGTGAGACAGGAGAGGGAGGTCTGCTGTGCCACATGTAGTTTAACTTGCTGGCCAGGGATCAAACTCAATCCATAGAGAAGACAGCATTGAAACTTAAACCCTTGGCCATCAGGGAGGCCCCAGATTGGAAATTTAAATAATCTACCCCCAGACGGAATATTTGAATAGTCTGGCAATACCAGTTTTGGCAAGAGTATGGAATAAAAGGAGATTCATATATCACTGATCAGACTGTAAAAGAATGCAGCCATTTTGGAAAATACTGGCATCACCTTACAAAGTAATACTTTGCCTATGTAATTTATCTCCTGCAAACATGCTCTGTGGTCAAGTGACTCTAGGGAGAAGTAGAGAAAGTTCAAGGATGCTTCTGGCACATTATTTGGGATGAGAAGAAGCTGAAAACTCTCCAAAGACCATTCATAATAAAATGGGAAAGTAAATAGTGTCCCATTAATATAATTAATATAATGGAATAGTAGATAGCAGTAAAAAATGAATGAATTGCCATAATCTACATCAACATAGAGGAATCTCAAAAAAAAAAAAAAAGGAAAAAAAAACAATGTGGAAGTAAAAATTTTCCAGTTAAAATGGAAAAGTAGATGCACTTCTGTTTACCTTAAATGATATTGGAAAAGGTTAGTGATATCTTGGTGAGAGGCACAGAGGGAAAGTATGAGAAGGTTCTATATCTGGAGTTGAGCAATAGGTATATAGGTAGTCATTCTGTTTACCATTATTTAAGAACATAGATTATCTATGTTCTTTTCTTTTTTTTTAAAAGATTTATTTATTTATTCATATAGAACTAGGGTACAGGCCAGAGATGTGGAGGGTGAGAAGATTCACCAGAGATAGTGTGGGGAGCAGAACAGGCAGATCAACGAAGTACACTGCTGAGGGGAGCAGCGGGCGGGTCAGGAGAGGTCTGTCGCGCCATGTGGATCTCCTCCAGGGCAGACGGGAATCTAACTCATGTGGAAGTGGCTTAAGCTTCTTAGTGCTGTGCTTTAACCCGCTGCATCACCAGGGAGGGCCCTCTATGTTCTTTTCTTATGTACACATTGCATTGCATTCACTTAAATATCTTGAATCTGAATTAGACATCAGATGCTTAAGTGATTTATTTTGCTTTTTCTGCTTCATAGCCATGACCCACTGTGAGATTATGCCTGATCAAACAATAGAAGAGTAATATTGCCCATGTGACTGTAATGTCCCCATATTCAAAGTTGTCCTGTCACATTGTGCACCTTCCAAAACCATAATGTCGACCACACTACTCCCTGTTGCCTAGATGCCAAGCCTACCACCCTCAGCCTACCATTCCTTTTACCAGCATACTCTTGACCCCTCTCATTTTTTATCATTTCAGTACATTTTCTTGTGCTTCTTTCTGTGGTTGACCATCAACCTGTGTACCTAGGATGAGGCAGTGACCTGCAAAACCAGGGCTTTTTCAGACCTGTCTGCTTCTTGTCTTTCTGACTCCATTTGCTGCTTCTTGATCGACTTGTGCACTCTCCACGACAGTACTTGCACATCACCACCAGTTGTAGTACATCAGTCCACCCAAAGTTTACAACTTATTGCAATATATCTGTTCTTTTAGTTTCTATAAGTTGAGAGTCTAGGTATGGCTTAAAAGTTTTTGTGCAGAGATTCACAAGATTGCAATTAAAGTGTCAGGAGTGGTATACTTAATCTGAAGGCTCGACTGGGGAGGAATTTGTGTTAGTCACCTCTACACCTGCAAGGTCACAAAGACTGATTGTTGGAAGATTTGATTTTCTTGCAGCTCTATGGCTTCTTGCTAATGTTGGCTGTTGGCAGGAGACCATCCTCAGCTCTTAGAGTTCCTACAAGCCATCCATAGCTCCTACCACATGGACTTTCCCAGTATGGCAGCTTACTTCAACCATTTGGCAAGGGGATTTTTTTTTAATTACTTATATATGTATACAGAGCTGGGGTACAAGCTAGAGGTGCAGGGGTGGTGAGAGGGTTCACCAGAGTCAGAGTGGGGAGCAGAACAGGCAGATTGACAAAATACACTGCTGAGGGGAGCAGCGGGAGTGTCAGGAGAAGTCTGCCACGCTATGTGTGTCACCTCTGGGGTCAGGGATAGAACTTGCACTGAAGCGGCTGCAGCTTGCTTGCAGTGCTGCACTTCAACCTGTTGTGCCACCAGGGAAGGCCCCAGCAAGGGGAATCTTTACAGCAAATCTGCCATCAAGGTAGAGCTTTCTATAACCCAATGTGATCATGGAAACATCCCACTACTATGGTGTATTCCATGGGTTATAAGTTTGTCACAAGTCCTACCCACAGTCAAAGGTAGGAATTACCTTTGGTAATGACTCTGGCAGGAGGCAGCCTCCAAAGAGTCTGCTCCTCAACTTGAGATGGTCTTTTTTCTCTGCTGCCAGTTAGTGTGTAGTAGTTCCATCTCCAGGTGTCTTTGATTGTTTCATCCATGGGAGTATTCCAAGAGTCTCAAGACCAGAAAACCTGCCTGGAAAATCTGCCCTCTATAGCTTTCAGCCACAGCAGGAAGATTTGCATATTTTTCACATGTTAATCTAAGTTCTCAAGCCTCCTTTATCAGGGTGGAAATTTTTCCTTTAGGCTAGCCCCATCCTTATAGGTGAGAGGCAAACAGACAACAAAACTGTATTGTTTTCCATTTTCTGTTCTGCTTATTCAAGGGGTTATTAGAAGCTTGAAGATCAGCTGTACTCAAATACTGATCAAACTGAGTATTTAGGAAATATTTGCTCTGGGGCCAAGGGCTGTCATAGAGTTTTCTCCAGTGTTCTGAGTGTGTGTTGTCAAGCTTCTATCTCAATAAGTCA
Source organism: Condylura cristata (assembly GCF_000260355.1). Lineage (NCBI taxonomy): Eukaryota > Metazoa > Chordata > Mammalia > Eulipotyphla > Talpidae > Condylura > Condylura cristata. The sequence goes on along the minus strand of NW_004567129.1, from coordinate 8,662,745 downwards.
CTGAAAGATGCTCAGAAAATGAAGACAATTTCTGCATCAATCTGAGAAAACACAGATGGTCAGAATCCTTAACATCAGCTTTGCTTTGCCCCAGACTTTTGAATGTTTTCTGCTGCTTCCCCTAAGTTAAGCATTTGACAAATATTTAGTAAGCACCTATCATGTGCCTGGTATGACTATGTAGTTTTGAATATATAACTTGAGTAATGGACCACACTCTGCTAAAGCCACTGTCTAGTCTTGCTTACTCTTACCACTCTAAAGGGAAAATCTCATTACATCCAATCAAATCACAAGAACTCCATTTACTTTTAACCCTCCATGGTGAAGCTGTCAATGTGTGATACCTCTTTATAGTCACAGATGCAAAATGCCTAGATAAATACTTGGAGGGAAATTTTTAAGCATGTGAAAAATCAATTTTCATAAGGTTACATATTTTTACCTTTTTATATAAAACATGCTATATTAAAAGAGAGATTAAATTTTACTCTGTGGAGTAAAATGCAAACACAAAATTATTTTTTCATTTTCAGAGCATGCACTGGATTATCATTTATTTATGAGCCTTTTTTAATCTAGAATATATGGAAATCTTTTCTTGAAGTACAATATAATATTGAATTGGGAATGTTGTCTGACAGTTTCCCTCTTACAGTTGCATAGAATGAGTTTCCTGTATGAATTTTTAAAAGAAACTTCAATATACTCTGCATTTGAAAGGGAAGAAGTAATCGCCATAATCTTGAGGAATTTTTTAAATGGCATCCCCATTCCAGTTCTTCTCTCTTTCACTAACTTTTCTGCAACAAATAACGCTTCCATGATTTTCCAGAACTCACAAGATAGTTGCTTTTCTTTCTTTTGTCCTAAGTGTATATCCAAAAGTTGAAGTTCTCCCAAAAGACTTAGCTATCACTTCAGATTAGAGATGTGACATGATTTCTATTTATCCTTTTTGTGCATTTTCTTTGCTGGGTGATGCTGACCTTGAAAAAGCACCAGTATTCTTTATTTTCCAGAGGCAGGTGTCTTCCCATCTTAACCTCTTTCAGTGCATATGGTGAAATTGCACAGCCTTTAGAATAGGGATTGTATAAAAATGCTGCCCAGGCATTGTCATGCCTTCTCAAGATCCTTCCAGATTTGCCATTCTAGACTACCCTTTGCACACATCACTGTCAGCTCACTTGCATAGGGCTTGACCATTTCTTTCCATTCCTTTTCCTGACTGTGTTTGCATTGCACAACAAACCACCCCAAATGGAGGAATTAGTCTAGAGGTTGTCTACCACAGCCTTCCTGCTCCAGTCTCATACCAGAGCTCAGGTGAATATGGGAAGTTAGGGTGCTTTCCTCCCAGAGTGGAAATGACTAGTTCCAAATGCCTCATAAGGTTAAACTCAGTTTTAACTCAGCTCATCACTTAAAAAAAAAAGATTTATTTATTTATGCATACAGAACTGGAGTGCAGGCTAGAGGTGCGGCTAGAGGTGAGGGGCGGTGAGAATATTCACCAGAGACAGAGTGGGGAGCAGAACAGGCAGACTGATGAAGTACACTGCTGAGGGGAGCAGTCAGGAGAGGTCTGCTGTGCCATGTGGACCTCCTCTGGGGCAGGGATTGAACTTATGCTGAAGCGGCTTTAGATTCCTAGCGCTGTGCTTTAACCTGCTGCACCATCAGGGAGGGCCTAGAGAGGGCCTAGCCCATCATTTTTATTCATGTTCTGTTGGCCAAAGCCAGTTACATGGTCAAGCCCAAATTTAGTTGGGGAATTTAACTCCTTGCAAGATGGTGGAAGGCTAGAAAATCTTTTGGGTTTACTGGATTTGTATATAGAAATATATCCATGTATAGAGAGATAGTTCCCGATATATTTTATATACATTCACACACATATGAAAGTATAATGCTGGAATGGGACCTCCAGGATTTGTTCTCTGTATTGCAGCCCCATTCACCATGAGTAAGGTGCCCTGATTGCTGACTCATCAATTAACTGACTCACTTTTCACCCAACCCCAAGTTCACCAACGTAGCTCATACAGCACAGTCTGTGATGCCCCACATTGGAGCCAGATTAGCAATAGTTCAATTTCAAATCCTCCCACTTTCCAGCTTTTTGACCTTAGGCAATTTACTTAACCTTCCTGGACTTCCATGACTAAATCATGTAAACAGAATTAGTTGTACCTATGTTCATCTTCCGCCACTCCAGTAAGCCATTTTGGATAATTCAGTGTTCTGGAATGCTGGCCTCCACTCTCTCAGTGAATGCAGTCTTGGGGACACGGCCTAAGCAAAGTGGTTGCTAGGGAATGTCACTGCTATGACTTTCAATTTAGCACATGCACAGGCGACCTTGTTTGGGCTTGTGCCATTGATAATTCAGTTTCAGGATTTTACTTTGACAGAATGTATTCAAATATAGTTTTTTCTAGCTATTATTTGTACCCTCATGGACACAGTTCTTACGAACAACCAAGACTTGCTAATTAATATTTTCACAAGCACATTCATCACATGGATCAGATTTCAAAGGAATAAAAATACAGTCTTTGTTCTTGGAGACACTTTATAATATAGTTAGATGTGCATCCTTTGACCACCTCTTTCACAAAATACTTATGTCCTGTTTGACCTTAACATAAGACAGTTAAGACAGTTGAGCTATTTCTGATGCGTTTCTGCTCTTTCACAATTAAAAATAAAAATAAAAGCTCCTACCATTGGATTAGGCTCTTGCCATTCAATGATATGGTCTATATATATATGTATGTTATCTCTATCTCTCTCTATATATATATCTATATCTATATGTATATATATATACATATAGATATAGATATATATAGATATATATACCAAATCTAAATATATCAGTAAGATAGATAGATGATAGGTAAGTAGGTAGGTAGATGTTATGAACTGTGTGAAAGAAATTCATTTCCAGCTATGGGTAATTTGGGAAAAGATCAATATGATATATCAACATTATAAATGAATGAAAATGAATGCAACCTTGTGGTTTTCTGAAAGACTGGTAGTCAGTGTGGTTCCAGACTTGCATCTCCAACACCTGGAACATGTGTTACATGCTGCAAAAGGCTTATTTGTGAGCAGGTGTCATGGTGTGGGTACTTCCCCATACACTGGTATCATTTATAAAGCTGTTATAGCTTTGCTGATTGTTAACATCATTTAGGACATGGCTTGCTTTTTTGAAGCCTAACCACAAAACAAGTAAGGGTGGTAAGATTACATCATGCCTCATCTGTATTTTTTTCGTTGTCATTTTCTTAGTTTAGTTTTTTTCCTTCCTTCTTCCCTCCCTTCTCCTCCCTCTTTCCTCCCTCCCTCATTTCCATTCTTCTTTCTTGCTTTTTTTTCATATATGCTGTCCCATCCTCAATCCTAATAATACTTTTTTTAGAGCTGTTAAAAATCCACTTAATGATTCAGCAATAATTATGAAGCTCCTGTTCTATGGATATTACCTTATTAAGTACTAGGGATTAAAAAGGCAGGTTTTGCTTTGTTGCCAAGAGGCTCATAGCTTAGTCAAAGAGATTGTACTTAAATTGCAACAGTTGTCACAAATAAATGTTTTTGGTCTAGAGGACATGGAATAAGGCCTGCAAAGGCAAGGCAGACTCAAAAGACAATATCTCTCAATTAAGTTGAAGGCTGAACAGAGTTCACAGTAAGGAAGAAAGTGGAATAGGGTAGCCAAGACAGTGCAAGTGTTTATTCCCAATGGGGTGTACACGTGGGGTCTGAAGCTTCACCATTATGATGGAGAAGGACCTCAGGGGAAGGGCAGTCATGGACAGTGAGAACATGAATGTGGCTTCTAGTTTAGAAGCATACGTCAGACCAACAATCCCTATTTTGGAGCTGTGGAACCAAGGAGTTGGTGGTCTCTGAGAGCACCTCCCTGTGCATCGTCACTTGACGGGTATAGAACAGGCTGAGCAATATTTGAGTTCCCACCTTTTCAGAAGACAGATGCTATCTATATTACAAGGTAGTTGTGAGTAATGAAATAAGGGAGCATTTTGACATGCTTGAGAAGAGCAGAAGGGACTATAAAGATGGTGCACAGGTGAATTGGTGGTGGGATTTCATGGGGAAATCATATATTGTACAAAAACGAAGGGTGATATAATGAATATATTTATTTTTTTAAAAATAAAATAAATGCATTATAGTAACATCTGAAACATAACAATGCTCAAAATAATTGAAATTAAGCTGCCTTGAAGACCCACTGAGATCCAGGGAAATAGGGCTATTTCGGCGTATCAAGACTCCAGGGTTTGGGGAGGGATTAATGATGCACAGAGTTTAGGACACCCCAAATCTCCACATTGCTTTCTCTACCAGATTGCACACACTTTGAAAACAATTGCTCCTTCACCACCAGAGGGTTTTAGTCAATACTGAGCATTAATTACACATCGATTACCTCTGTGATTCCAAATAAATTATACCTCCTCAGAGCCAGGTTGGCCCAATATGAAAAGAAGGAATTTTGACCAACGTCCTAAGGTGCTCTCAGAGACAGATTGTCAAACGAATGGAACAGATACACAAGAAATATTATTATTAGCATATGTACATTCTTCTACAATAACTTCACAATCAAAAAGTCTGGCATTAAGATCGCCAACCAGCATATGAAGAAATGTTCAACATCACTTGTATTAAGGGAGATACAAATTAAAACCACAATGAGATACCACCTCATGCCAGTGAGAAAGGCACATATTAAAACAATTAGCAACAACAACTGTTGATGAGGATGTGGAGAAAAAGGAACTCTCCTGCATGGCTGGGAATGCAAACTAGTACAGCCATTAATGGGAAACTGGAGGTTTCTCAAACTGCTAAAAATAGAGCTTCCATACAACCCAGCAATCCCACTCCTAGGTATCTACCCAAAAGACACAAAAACACTGATTCAACAAGACACCTGCACTCCCATGTTTATTGCTGCTTTATTTACAGTAAGAAAGACAGGGAATCAAACCCAAATGCCCAAAAGTAGATGACTGGATTAAAAAGATGTGGTACATGTACATGATGGAATATTACTCAGTGATCAAAAAAGATAAACTCATCCCTTTTGCACCAAAATAGATGGAGCTGGAAAGGATCATGCTTAGTGAAATAAGCCAGAAAGACAAAGAAAAATACTGGATGGTTTCAATCATAGCAGGCGCATAAAGGACCAGGGTGTGGGGAGGTGGATAATAATGATGAACAACTATATATCAGAGTGGGGAATGGGATAAAAAATGGGGAGTGGGGGAGTGCACTGGACTATGGTGATGGCACATGGGTGATTTGATGATGGGAAACCCATGGGGATTACAACTGAAATGGAAAAAGGCACAAAATAATGTAAAAATAAACTTATTAAAAAAGTATATTAAAAAACAAACAAAAAGCCTGACATCAGTAAACTACAGAAGCAAGTTGGGAAACTCTGGTACACATAGTATATGTGAATTTAAAGTTAACATTCGACTCCATGGTGGCAGTGGGGAGAAAACAGAGAAGAAAAACAAGCTTGTTTGAAGAGTTTTCCTAATTATTATTCATGTTATAATGCTACTTAGTGGGTTTTCATTACATTTCATTCTTTTAACACGACCCCAAACGTATGTTGTATCTCCTTTGGCAATATCTGCTCATCCAGGAGGTAATTTTTTGGTTATAAGTTTAGTTTAGCACATATCTAAGGGATACCTGTGAACTTACAACAATTATTATGTGAAAGCTTTCCTGGTCATTTTCTGGTTTTAATTGATGTTGTATTTCCTTAATGTACAGCGTTTGGCATGGTATAGCAAGAATTAAAAAATATATATTTATAATTCTGGACTTATAAAGAAAAAATTTACATATGGTCATTTGAACTAATTGCTAAAATGACACTACATTAATTAGATAATTAAGGGTCTGGAGCATGTGGCTGTTGTATTCATTGGGCTGGAAGCCAGCATTTTCTATAGCTGAGAAAATGGGTTAGCATAATTCAGAATTCATTTGCTGTACCCTTTTCATAGGAATAGATAGTACAAAATGAGTCTTAAACCTGGATTTCAAAAACTAACAGGAAAGGGTTTTATTTTAATTGAGTTTTAAAGCACTTCTAGGGTTCTTGTTGTCTTTACAAAGTTTAACCCTTTGTGGTTGTGTTCACCTGCCCCTAGTCCTGTCATCTCACTCATTATGGTAATGATCTTTCTAGAACTATTGTAAACCCCTAAGAACATATTCTTTACCAGTCTAAGCCTTGATCCCTGATACCAAGGTCTGCTTCCCCTCTGACACACCAACTCCCACTGAAAAGAAATGCTTTCCCTGGTTTGAGGTAGTTTATAACAGTATCTTTTCTAGGTGTCTTAACTTATCAAGGTTATTTGTCAGGAGAATTATCGCTTGTAACACCAGGTTCCCTACCTTTAGGTGACAGGACTTAATACAGAAGTTTTCCCCATACCAACTAGTAGCGTAAGTTGATTTCATATCCTTTTATTTTATAAAGTTTTGCTTATCAGGTTTGTCATCCTCTATTTGAAATTAAAATGTGTGGTCTCCCGATGACCTTAAAGTAACTGACCCCCAAATCTAATCACTCCCAGCGTCTGTGAAAATCGACAAATATGTCAGGTAACTTGGGGCATCAAAACATTGTTTTAAATATTTCATTTGTAGGCCAGGCAACGATCATTTTCAGGTTAGTCCTTTGAGAAGGAATGCTGGGTGCATGAACACCTTTGTTTCTCTATTCTATAATCAGCACTCATTATCAACATTTTCTATGAGCAGAAAATGTACAGTTATATGTTTTGCATGAGTGAATTATTGATTGGATTTACAGCCAGCAGAATGTTCCTAAGTGGTCAATACATGGCCAAAGTGTGTCAGGTAAAGGTAAAAATAAAGTAAGATCTATACTTTTGATAGCAATTGCTGCTGGGTTATGTTCCACTTGTATTTTGAGGTTATTGTGGGATATAGATAAAAATGCTAATTATAATAACATGAATGAAAATGTGAGATTCCAGAAAATTCTTTATAAAGAGGAAATATCATTGTTTGCTTCCATTTAGGATTGATTGTGTCCAAATTTTTCTTTTTCCTGTTCACTGTCATTAACTTGCCAGCATTGTCTTTTAGTGTGTAAGAATGGGTTAGAAACTTGGAAACATGTAGTTTTACGAAAAACTACACACAAAACTTACCTCTGTAGTAATTGTTGGTTGCAAGTTGATCTGGTAACATATATCTCGGCTATATCATTTCCAGTAGATGATGAATCACCCCTACTTAATAGTAGACATGTTATTATGCAAAATTATAGTCATTAGGAAGGGCCTTGTTGGTCCAAACTCTGATTCCCAGCAGCTTCCACCCCTGGATGGAGGCACCCTGCAACCTGTTCCTTGGTAGGTCAGTCATGAGGGGAACTTCCACTGGGGTCAAATAGGAGCCTGCTTTGAACTAGGCCTCTGTTAGTTCTGAGAACACAGAGAGATGAAAAGAAAGATGTCACTGTCCTAAGCAGTGTGTGACTTCCGTACTCACTGAGCCCCCTCAAGTTCAACTTGAAGTGAGGCAGGTGAGGATTCACACAGGGCAGCTGATTATTTCCATTCTCAATAAGCAGAGATCTTGAAGAAGATTCTCGTCTTTTGTTATTGCAGGCTGGGTGGGAGCATCTTGTAGCGGGAAGTGTTTAAGGTGTGTGTTCTAAAATAACTAGATCTCTAAGCCTAGGCAGTAGCTTTGCATTGTGGTGCCGCCAAATTGGGGCCAAGCTGGTGCTGGCACAACTCTTTGTCCTATTAAGTCAGCTCCAGCGGAAATTCCAGCATTTTGAATGTAATTTACAATATTCAGATATGTTTTAAGCACCAACATCAGAACTTCACCTTAATGAGCGTAAGAAGGCACTCTCCTCCAGCATCTTCAAAGAAGTTCAGAATCACAATGAACCTATTAAGCTGAATCCCAGGTCATAAAATGGAATATAGATTGCAGGTTTTGTGGGAGGATGCACTTGGCAATGATTCCTTGAGTGGAGGCTTGGAACTCTCAGGGTCCCCTGCTCCTCTTTCTAAGCTTCAGTTGAATCAGTGATAACATAATGATAATGCAAGTGCCTTCAGTGTCAACGCATCAGGCAGGGGGTGGTCTGGCCCAGGAGCAGATAGATGCCCTGATGTGGTGGTGGTAATCCAGAGGTTTGTGAGTTAAGTGCTTCTGACATGCAGAATCAAGAGTCAAGGGCGAAGCTGCCTTTTAAATGCTCTTTGTGAAGCGTCCACTGCAGATGTAATTGAGTCTCTCAGGTGACGAGCTTTATTAGAGCAAAGCTGTGTAGAGTTGCATACCTATTGGAGAGAATATTTTACGCATCTTCAATAACTGCTGTGTGACATTGCTGAAGTCCCCATCCTTCTTGTTCTCCACCCGTGGAAGAAGAAATACACCGTTGCAGAAATGTTGTCTAAGGCTCACAAGTCTATATGACTTAGAGTGATCTGTTCCATCCCTTTATAATTGCAACTTGTTATTTGTATTCAATGTGTGTGTTTTACAGCAGACTATATGATCTACCAGGTCTTGTTTGTTTTTTGTTTAATAAAGGCCCCAAATAACCATCATCATCATCATCACCATAGTGAATATTTAGTGCCATATATAGTAAATATATGCACTGTAAGATGGTCTTTACATGAATTATTCTTAACCCTGGAGCCAAGAGTCAGAAGCACAGAGGCCAAGAAGAAAGTATGTCTTTTGGGATCAAAACACTTAAATCAATGGCCCCAATAGACTAATTTCCAGCCACGGGATGTTGTACATCTTCACTTGTTTCCTCATCAACAAAACAAAATCATGAATGTCCATCTGTTGTACACAGTGAGGACTGAACACATGTGTTACTCAAGACTGACACACAATGAGAGCCCAAAACAAGTGATCAGAGGGGCTATGTTTTCTGTATGCTATAGAGTCTGAGAGTCAGATATAGTATTATGTTGAAAGAAACCAAGAGGCCAGACACTCAACAGTACATAGTATGATTTTGTTCATGTCTAGGGCAAAGGCAGCCAGGACATATGCTTGCGAGATATGTTAGAATAGTGGTTATCCCTCTGAAAGATGGTGATGTGGAAGGGGCAGGAGGGAGACTTCTGGTGTGCTGAAAGTGTTCCGTCATTGATCTGGTGATTTGATACCATGACTGTACATGTGTGGCAGTTCATCAAGCTTTCCTTTCATATGTGTGCCCCTGTAAATATTGCATGTAAGCAAGACCTGAAGGAAACTATTTGAGAGATTTTCCATTTTTTTGAGGGGGTTTTCTTCCAACATCTGTCAACACCCAAAGTAGGTTTCCCCAATAACTGAGGTGCCTGAAGGCTGGATGGTGAAGAAAGACGAAGGCTGAGATGACAACTTGACCTTATGGATTCTGCTGAGGCTGGTCTAAAGGCAGTTATGGTTCCATTACTCAAAACCTGAACCTAAAAAAGAAATTCTTCAGCCATGTCTCTGTGAACTAAATATAGCACCATATTTATAATGTTGTGGTTCTGACCACCCCCGGGCTATTTCTGATTATAGGGACAGCTTAAATGGTCCATACAAAGTTATCTCTTAGCTTAGGCCAAATGTCACTCTATTTGCTGTCAAGAGGAGACCAGGCCTGGGTGGTAGTTCTTCTGATAAAGGATTTTAAGAAAATAGAGAATGTTGGCACAGTGGCTGGCCAGAAAGCTTAAGAATCCTTAGTCTCTGCCTTTTATGGGGGCCAGCCCCTTAGTTATAGGATTGAACACAGCCCTTGACCAGATCCCCAAAGGTGGACCCATTAATGGGCCCCTGCTGTTCTGTTGCTGCTCAGGGTCTTTGAATGAAGTCAAGTAAGACCCAGGCTCCCAGGAAACCCTGCTTTTCTCCATTCTTCTCTGAACATTGGTCACACCACCACTCCTTGACTTAACTAGCTCCCTCTGCAAAGTCACTTCTCAACACAATCCCTTTTACCTCAAATTAGCTCAGGCTTGGCTCCTTCTATAAAGCCTGATTCCTCTCCCTGCTCCTCGATTCCCCACAGATTTCTAGTTATGATACAGCTTGGGCTACTTCCAGTCACTTCATATTATTACCACCTCCTGGAATCTGTTACTGCCTTGCATTCTCATCCCAGCTGCCGGTCTTCCTCTCACTCAAAGAGTGTTGGTTCTGGGCCCATCAATGAAGGAATAACCCAGGTAACCCAAGGCAAGGAAAGGCTCCATTTGTAAATGGAAAGGTAATACTGGATTTCTTACCTTTATTTTTTCAGTTGAATATTATTGCCAAATAATAAGCTAGATCTCTGTCCCTCACTTCTGTTTGTATTGGACCTTAGCTCCAGTATCTGACCCAGATCTCCTAAATTCCTTGTGCATTTTTTAGTGATCAGAGTGTTTGAGAGAGAATTTCTGAATCCCTTGCAATTTCCTGGGCAATAGAAGCAACTTTGGTCCTAATGGGGCAACTGCTAGTGGGCTATTAGATGTGATGTGGATACCAGAAGGAACAAGCTGTGATTGGAACCTTGAAACTTTCAGCTCCATCTTCCATTTTTCTGGAGAGGTCATGGGGCTGGAAATTGAGTTTAATGATGTCTCATACCTACATGATGAAGGCTGCATAACAATTCCTAAATGGCAGGTGTTGGGGAACTTGGGTAGGTTCACCAGGACCCCTCGAGACTTGGCCAAACATATTTCTCCATCTGTTCATTGATATCTTTCAAAATGACCTTTGTAATTAACTGACAATGTTAAGTAAACTTTCCCCTTTGGTTTTGTTAGACACTCAAGCAATTTATTGAACCCAAAGAGAAGGCCATGAGAACTGGGGACCCAGTACTTGAGATTGACATCTACAGTGGATGGCAGGCAGTTTTGTGGAACCAAGCCCTTAATCTGTGGGGTCTGTGCTAATTTTAGATAGTAGCAAAAATGAGTTGAATTGGGGGCCCTCCTTAGTGGCGCAAGGGTTTAAGTCTGAAGCTTTCGGCAGCCACTGCAGCATGTTCCCTGCAAAGGGAGCTGACCCACATGGCACAGCAGACCTCTCCTGTCTCACCCACTGCTCCCCTCAGCAGAGTAGTTCAGTAGATCTGCCTGTTCTTCTCCCCACTCTATACCCAGTACCTCTCAGCCCCCGTACCTCTGACCTATACCCCAGCTCTAGTATGCATAAATAAATATCTTTAAAAAATGAATTGAATTGTAGGACACCCAGCTGTTGTCTAAGGGTTTGTCAGTGTGGGAAAAATGCCCATACCTGCAGTGTCAGAAGTCTTATGAATGTGGAGGTAAAGGCAAGACAGTGTTTTTCCTGTATAATTATTTGTCATTTTGAGTGCCTACCCTTTCATGTTAGATAATATTTTATTCATTATCAAATGTAATTCCCCAAATATAAAATGTAATTCCCAAATATAAGTACCTGGTGGTATACTCATTAGCTCCATTTTTGAAATGAGAAAATGATGACTCAAAGACTAAGTAATTGATATAGTTGAAAATGTTGGGAATCACTAGTATTTATTGAGTGTCTATTATATGTAAAACTTTAATATAGCTAATCTCATTTCATCTGCAACATAACCCTATAGAGAGATGCCAGTATCATCTCTTTGACATAGGGAAATTTGATTTTGGAAGGTTAATTAACATGCCCAAGGTCATTTATCTATAACTGTAAATCTATAACCTATTAATATATAAATATATAATCTATAAATGCAGTCCACAACATCTATCTATAACTTCTGTTCCACTTTCAAGCTCAAGTTTGTTTGAGTCTAAAACACATGGCTTTTGATCTTACATCCCTTCACACTTAATGGATAATACCCATTCCCCTTTTTTAAAATGGAAAGATTTCATGCCAACATTCCACACATCTGAATTTGAAAATACTTGCTAAATCACAGGGTCATCTAGTTCTTTGACAATGGCTTAATATAGCCATTATTCTTTTTAAAAAATTGTGTAACATTTTAGAGAAACCAGCAAAATGGAGTGTAACTCTGTGATGGGAGAGGGGGAGGGCCCAGCAACTCTCTCTCAGAGTTTCATCATCATCCCATTCATAATTGATTCCAAACTTGCATGAATCTTTCAAGATAAGTGTCTTATCGATTATCCTGAAAACAAGCAATCACTTGGCATCCTGAGACTAGCTCACCACCCTCCCCTGTTTACTGTAAACAGAGATGTTGATCAGAGGAAATGTCATTTTCTTTGGCATTGGGTCCATCGGGCATTCTGCCGCCCTGGTGTGGGGAGCAGAGGGAGTGAAGTGGCTGAGACAGAGGATCATAGACAGCATGGCCTTGTTTGGGTAAGGCCGGAGATGAACAGTCCTTGCTTAGCTAATATAGTCCTAAGCTGTATTATATCCTTGTGCCAGAACTTCTTCCTGGTAAAATGTGCAGTGTCCCAGTAAATGCTGGGACAGTTGATTGCTGTCAGGAATCATTCAGTCCCCCTTTTTCACATGTTTACTTGTGGTTATGTAAATCAAGGAGGCTTTGTTCTTGGAAGTCATGGAGTGCTTACAAGGAATTTAATTCTTTTGTAGTTGCTGCAATAAGAAAAAGTACTAATATGACCCGGCCATTAAACCCAGCATTATGTGTCTGCTTCTGTGTGGCTAGAGTTGCACTTCTCTGTGGCCCCGATTCTTGCGAACTGTTGGTGCACCGCGCACAAGGAAGGGAGGGTCAGTGCTGGCAAGGGAGATTACTAAGTATCCCCCTGGAGGTTCTACCGCTTTAGCTAAAACCCTTGAAATGCTCTCCAGGTGACAATAGCCACAAACTTGAACATGTTGTAGCATTTGGCAAACAGAAGGAGACCTGACTCATGGTTTTTGGGTGCAGATAATGAAGATTCAGGCCATTGCATTAAATTAGCAGCCTGATTTCCTGAGGCTGCCACTGGTAAAATGCTTAGTTGCTATCCTGGGAGAAAGGGATGAGGCTACTCTACCCAAACGGGCCTAGCTCTCAGGAAGCTCTTGCTCAGCAGCAAAATCCAACCTTTTTTGGACTCTAAGCTTATTTTTAAAGTAGCCTCATAACTTACTCTAAGCAGGTCATGAACAGGAATGAAACAATCATTACCAGAGTCATGGAACTTGCAGGAGCCACTTCAGGGACATAGCAGTCCATTTTTCATAGAAAAGGTCATTGAGAACTCAGAGAAGTTCTGATCACTCCACACGCCAAGACCAACATTTATGTCCTGGGGTATGTCTTAAAGTTTTAACATCTTATTCACTTAACATCAATTAAGTGAGCATTTACTGTGGTACCAGATACTGAACAAGGGGCTGGGGAATAAAGAGATAGCTCCAGATGATCCCTATGGGTTGGTGATGGTGTAAGGAGAACTAGTGAACCTTCTCAGGAATAAACGATCACTCCCTTCTTTCTCTCCCATCTATACTATTTAGTAGATACTCTGTGATGCCACTTTCTGGGAATATGTCTGCTGTTTAGAAATATTTATTTTATCTAACCCAATCACCTTTATTAGTTAGGGTTCTCCAGAGAAACTAAGCAAATGGGAGACATACACACACGCCTACACACGCACACACACACACACATCATATATATCTATATCTATATATCGTTTATAGGATATATCCTATTCAGATATATCCTGGAATTGACACAAATAATAATGGCTTCCAAGAAGTCCCACAACCTGCTAGAAAACCAAAACAAGTTTGTTGGTAAAATTCAGTTTGGATCCAAAAGCCTGAAAACAAGAGGCATCAGTGGTATAAGTCTGAAGCTGATGGCCTAAGAATTGAGCAGAAGATATTGTAAGTTTCAGATCCTGAAGGCCGGGGGAAACAGGAGCTGTGATGTCTGAGGATAGGAAGAGGCCAGTATCTCAGCCTTGCAAGGAGAGAGAAATGCCCCTTCTTTTCTTTTTAATTCTAGGGCAGATCTTCTTTCCTTAGATTACTGACTCTGATGCTAATCTCTTCCAAAAACAGCCTCACAGGCACACTCAGAAACAAAGTTTTGCTATCTGCCTGGGCATCCCTTCGCTCCACCCAAATCCACATATAAAATTAACCAGCACCACCTTATTTTGACCTTGTCAACTATATACAGATTTTCCCATCCTTGTACTTGACTCTTCCTCCAATCAGTTATATTTTAGCACTCAGATTCTGGCAGTTTTGAAACAGTATTTCTGTTGGGATCTAAGAAGCAGATGACATATTGTTTCTTATGTGTATATGTATTTTTTTTTTAAGTTCTTACTGTTGTAACTGGCAAGGAGGGGACTTGAGTAAAGAAGAGAAAAAAATGCAGAAAAGACAAAATTAAGAATATTTTATTCCTTATTTTAACTTATCTCCCTTGATGGGAAAAGTATGGCAACCAAGTCACCTGATTCATTGTATTGATAGTCATTCTTTCCTCGCTGAGAATACCGTTAAATTTTCCTTCCTTGCCCCACATGAAGCCACCTTGTGACTCCATTCCTCATTACCTCCTCAGAAAACAGGAGCCCCCATGCCTAGGCAGAACTTGCAACTCTAATGCCTCCCATAAGGATCCCTGATTACTTTAAAGAAGTGAAAGTTGCTTCAGTGTGAGTTTCTGATAATGGCATTAAGGTAAGGAATAGTTGGATGTTAAAGTGTCCTGATATCCTGTAAAAATACAGATTCATGAAGGTAAAAATGGAGCTTATGATATGTATCTCTTTGCTTTCTTTTGATTGCTTCTAATTTAACTATTTCAGAACCTATCTGCCTACTCTTTGTCCTTTATGTTGAATAAGAAACATGGGGCATGTACCACTTGAGCTATAAAGGGAGAAAAGATGGAACTCTACAGGGGAGAAGGTCTTTTCCAAATGAGTTGGTAGTTGGTAAATTTCTCAAAACAATTTCAGTGTTAGTGACATCTCCAGTCCTACCTGAAACCTATGATTCTTAGTAAATTCTGTCTTATCTATGTGTCAGGCACAGTGATACATTCTGGGTTACAGATACAAATGAAATATGATTCCTGTGGCCAAAGATAGGTACACATCTGGGAAAAAAAGCTAGCAATTCCTATTATTTTTGCTGATTTGCAATGCTTGCAATGAAGCAATAGTCCCCTTAGAGGATTATTTAAGAAATCCAGTGTGTTGAATGCTCTTAGAAGAGGTAAATCAAAGTATTTTACTACCATGGAAGACACATCAAAGATGGTGGTGATAGTCAAGAAGGAAATGTTCTTTGACTCTACGAATATTTTTGCTGATTGCTAAGGGATTAATGGTATTATTCTTATAGGTGAATAGGCATAGGATGGACCAAAAGCACACAGTAGATTTGTTGAGTGAAAGTCCTGTAATAAGTTGCAGTCACATTCTCCTGTGTGTATTTTCAAGCAGAAACATGTTTTGTAACTCAGTAAAACTGTTTTGGAGTCTATGGCCTTTGAAAAATCAAGTATTGAGAAGACGCATCTTATGTTGCAAGCTCAGTTACAGGTGACTGAAGTCGCTTTCATTTCACTTGCGGAATCTAAATTCCAGTAGCTCATGTGTGCAAGCCTCAAAGGGGAGGCTGCTCTGGGGTGAGTGCAGAAAAGGAGGTAAGAACTGACTGCCGTTTGCATCAGTTGCTGCGTTCAGTAGTTCACGCAGTTCCTAATTCTGAGTCTCACCCTGTGTGAGAAAGGGCTGTGGCACTTGCTGTATCAGTTGCGATGCGCTGGCTACAATAGCAGAAATCTCAACTTGCAGTGGTGTCAGTGATATTAAAATGTGTCGTCCCTCATCTGAAGTCTCAAGCAGGGAGATGACTCATCACGATCTGGCTTCTATTCTCTGTGATTCTTTATCCACGTTTTCCTTTCTTGGAGCTCCCATCATCTTTTTTAAGATGGCTGCAGCAATTCTACACACCGTAACCACATAGCAAAATGCTAGAGGAAAAACATCTACTCTTCTTGTGTATCTCTTTCCAGAATAAGGGGAAATTCTCCCAAAGCCTCAAACATATTTATCCTGACATCTCTCTGGCCATAATTGCAACAAATGCCTACATGTAAACAGGTTCTAGTGACACATTCCTGACCCATCATAACTGGTACTCAGGCCACTGAAGATTTATGGCCCAGGGCGTCAACTGAGCAGAATTGGGTTCAGCCATCCAGGGAGAAATGGGGGTAAAATATTGGCCGCATTAACAACTGACTGCTACATGACCTCAGAGGGTTAAGAAAATTCATCAAACTAGGGTCTGTAAGCCCCTAACATAGTGTCTGGTACATCACCCTTGCTGCCGTCACCTTAGTGATGACAATGGCAGACAACAGCGATGGGACATGGACTCATAGAAATTTCTTGGCTACTTTTGCAAGAAAGTACTGTCATTTTACAAAGGCCTGGCTACAGCACATAAAATTTTCTTCACCTCTCCAGTGTCTGGGTTCAACCTCTCTGACATTTACCGCTGTCACTTGAAGTCCCAGTTTCATCATCCTTGTTAGGAGTCTATGATGTGGTGGAAACAGACCAAAATGCAGTCTCAACCAGGGAGTGTTGAATTCAAGGGACCACCTGTTGTCCTGTCCATAACTTTAGAGGAGTTCTCTGAGCCTCAGATAACCAAGCTATACAGTGAGGCTCATTCTGAACATCTTTTCTGCTGTGGGTGTGGGGGAAGAAGACAGGTATGGCCATATATATATAAAGGCTGCATTCAGTAGCTGTTTCTTGAAAATGGAGGCTAAACCTCTATTTGCTAAGGTGGCCTGGGTAGTTGGTGACAGAACGGAATAGCGGGGAGTAAGTTGGTGAAATGCAGTCAGGGCAAGTTGCATGAGCTCCTACTACTGCCTCTGGTTTTCTAGAAAACAACCACTGACCACTCACTGTACAAATGTGCTCAAGTGACTATAACCACCAGTGTTTGTAACAATGCGCCTATTGACTTCTTATTTCAATAGATATCCAGATTTATTATCCCTCAAGGTAAGCATCGATTTTACCTTTGTCTCAGTCAATATTTACCTCTGAGGTCAATACATGTGGATATTCACCTCAGCTGCAGTCAATATCCATTTCGTAGTACAATATATGATGTACATATGTGAAAATAAAGCACATCATGGTGTTAAAATAAAAAGGCCACAGTCAAGAAAGTTTCTTGCAGACTCGATATGTATCTTTTTCCTATTTTGTTTTGTTTTTACTGTATCACTGTTTAGAGGTCAGGTTTTGTTTCTCCAAATAGAAAATATGTATTTTCTGCTCAGACATGGTGTTTGCGCAAGGGTAGCATGATATCAAATAACCGTTCAAGCAGTTACTTCCTGATATTGAAGCAATTGCAGTTTTCTGAGGGTTCCTTAGTTAAAATGATAGTGGTAAGAACATGGACATCCATGCTGGTGATGAATGGAATCATTTGCACAGCTCTAACAGGATGTTCTCTCTTAAGGCCCTGCGTTCTCAGAAACCCAGGTGACTGAACAGGAGGAAGAAGCAGCAGAGGTAGGGTGGTCACCTGGAGAGGGAAAGCAGGTCTCGAGACCTGTGGCAGCCCTGCTTTGGAGCCCATGTGCCTGGTTAGCAACTGTGTTGGCTGCAAATAACAAGGCCTCAGCCTAGGTGGCGAATTCTTTCACAGATAGGACCAGAAATGAATAATCCCAGTTGGTGATGACTCCACAGAGTCATCAGTGACCCAGCCTTCTGTTGTTTAGAAGTCCCCTCATCTATATTATATCATGGCATCTGGAGTGGCCCAACATGTGGGACAACCCTGCCCCATTCTCCCTTTCTCTGTCTTTTATCCTTGCCTAGACTATATCCTGATTCTTTGAGGTTTGCAGGTCTCGAGACTGATTTTTTTATTGCTGTACCTAATGTGTCGGCTCAGTATCTTTCCCTATCACACTGGAACTGCTCTTTGTGGTGGAGAGGGGACTCCCATACCTGCCCAACCCCCAGCCAGCAGGACCATCATGTGACTCTGATTGGCCAGTGAGAGTTCCCGCCTCCTGGTGCTGTGTGGCCTGTGGACTGAACATGCATAGCAGGATACGACCAGTATCCAGGGCCTACACCTGGCAGGGAAGGATTTGCAGCCCTTTACCCTCCACAGCTCACCTCTGGCCCTACTGCCAGAGGAAAGTCAGTGCCCGAGTTATCTCAGACTCTTCAGCATTTGCTGCAGGAGATCTAACCTCTCTCTCTCTTATATTTCGGCTTGTTTCTGGCACCTGGCTCACAGCTTGCCCTGCCCTCTGCTGAAGTCCACCACCCACAAGGAGGATGTCACGCCTCTGCTCACTCACTATCACTATCTGACTCATCACTATCAGGTCATCTGCACCTGGCATTTCCCCTCCCTCCTTTCAAGTTGTGGTTCTGGGTTCCACATTTAAAGGAACCCAGAACACCTCTCATGGAGAGTAAGGGTCTATAAAGCTGTCTTGGACCACACCTGGCTCCCTTTCCCCCCTTACACCACATAGCTATCTCTACCTGGACACTTATTTAAGTTTTTATTTATTTGGCATTCAGAGAACTCTACAGCCTCAGTCCCTTGGGATGTAAATTAAAGCGATTTCATTTTCATAGTTTCTCTGTTTGAAATCCCTCATTGTTTATTTAAATAGCAGCTGATGCATAGTGCAAGTAAAGAATTATAATGAAGGGAACAAGAAGGGCTGGTCTCTCAGGGAAGCAGCGATTTCCTTTCACAAAAAGCCCATCCTTGCTGTCAGAGGCCCATGAAAAGGGGAGCTGGCCCAGGGAACCAATGATTTAGGGGAAGAATGTTTTATGGAGAGTCTTGGGGCCTGTGGTCAGAGGCTGTGGTACTGATGGGGCTGCAAAAGTGACAGTTGTAGGAGAAGACAGTGCAGAACTTACAAAGGCAATGACTGAGGATGGGTAGACACACACTTCACTGCCAACAGCTGATGCAGAAATAGATTTGGAGTTAGCTGTCTTAGCTAAAGACAGCGGAAGACCTGGTGGTAACAGGACACAAGCTAAAAGGACAACAGCCACTGGGAATGTGTCCTTCCCCTTCCCCACCACTGGCTCCCATGGGACAGTCTTCCTCACGCTCTCACCCACAGCGGGCAGCTGTGTGGCACTGATTCCCTCTTCCATGTGACATGTAGGTTTGCTGGGAGCCATGCCAGGAACAAGGCCATGCTGTATCCCCACAGTGTGCATGTCTATGTGTGACTTCAAGTGACTGGGTACATACCTGTGTCTTCCAACAGGTGTGGCCTGTATGGCCCTCAGCTCATTCCCTATCAAAGGAAAGCAATTTGCTTTCCTATCTAAGACACAGTGGACAGGGCCACCTGCCTCCTGGCCAGCCAGTGGAGATGCCTTGATGTGTCAACTGTATCTCAGTGGCTGTTTTTTTTTTTTTAAGATTTACTTATTTATGCATACAAAACTGGGGTACAGGGCAGAGGTGCAGGGGGCTTCACCAGAGACAGAGTGGAGAGCAGAACAGGCCAACTGATGAATTATACTGCTGAGGAAAGCAGCAGGCAGGTCAGAAGAGGTCTGCTGCGCCATGTGGGTCACCTCTGGGGCAGGGATCAAATTCATGCTGAAGTAGCTTTAGCTTCTTAGTGCTGTGCTTTAACCTGCTGATGCCACAAGGAAGGGCCCTCTCCGTGGCTTTTGAATGGCCACTGGATAGCTGCTCTCAGAAATATGAACTCGGAACAGAAATAAACTCAGTGTTCAAAGGAGACAGGTGTAAATCAAGAAAAATACTAAAGGTAGGGGGATTGGGTAGTTTTTTCCTCCTTTGTTCTTTCTGCTCATTTTTTTTAATATTCAAATTTTCAGTAACCACATCTGGGTCAAATACATAGTAGACACAGTAGACTCTTTGTTTAATGTGAAAGTGAATGGTGAAACAAAAGATTATGCCCACAGTTTGCCTTTAGGGATGGGGTGTTTTTGCTTCATCATCTTCATTGGTTCATTAGTTTGGTGATACTCCCCTGCCAGGCTCTGATACACTGGGTCACTTGTCAGATAATGGCCCTCTGACTTTCTGATGGAGAGGGAGTGAGCAGTGATTGAGTTGTCATCAGAGTCTTGGTGAAGATGACATGGGTGGTGTAGAACCCCACGGGGTCAATGGCTGGTTCACCCCTGAGTGGACACATCAGGGGTGTCAAGGTGGCTTCTCAGAATGGGAGCAGAGAGGACCTGAAGGTGGCCAGGACCAGCTAGCAGATGAGGAGTTCCAGACCTCTGGAACTCCTGGCCTGTACCCCATTCTGGCCTGTCCCCCCAAGATGACAGATGTCAAGACTCATTTAGAGTAAATGCATGGACTTTGTATTTAGAGGCCAACAGGGAGATTGGGTTGGGAGGTAAACTGGGCCTGCCGGAAGGAAGGAGATAAGCTCTGCTGCATGTGTACATGGAAGGAACTGGTAAGATGCACACCCATAAAAAGAAAATCTTAGAAATCAGCAGGGTTGGGTACTATGGTCTTTCTACTCTGATCTCAGCAGAGATGAAGGCTGGCATTGAGGGGTGAAGGTCATATACATCCCCCCATTGATCAAATCTCCAAAGCATCACTCCCTCTCAGATGTTCCAGGTCAACATGCAGGCTAAGTAAGACCACTGCTCTCACCACGTGGGCTAGCATGAAGACATCCTTTGAGCTCATCTTCTCCCAGCCTTATTGCTGAAATCTGCTTAGTGAGCACTGAGGAGAGCCAAGCTCCCAAGCCCTTGTGGCCAGCACAGGATCTGTTCCATTTCGTCCTTTCTCCCCCAACATCAACCAACTAATGGATCAGTCAGCCTGTCAATTCTGCAAATACTCACTAGCACCTACTGTGGGCCTGGCACTGTTCTCGGTTCCATACACACCGCTGACTGATGTATTTGACATCCATGGTTGCTTTTGCAAATTGCCATCATTGTGCAGACAAGTTTCAATATGCCCTGCAGACATAGTGCTTTGATCATGCACTAGTTCTGAGCAATGTCTCTGGTCGACCAAGTATTTTCTTCCCTCCCACCCCCAACTCCAGACCAGTTGCTTTCTGATTTCAGAAACAATGCTGGTGACCTGTTTTCAGAAGGTTGAAAAGCCAGCACTTAGATTTTTCTGGAAACCTTGAAATTAACCTCATTAGACTTGCTTTATTTATTTTCTTTCATTCTCATGTTTTTATGCTTTCCAACCCCTAAGTTGTGGTGCAACAGTGATCTTTTATACCATGACTGAATAGTCAATACTTGTTTAATAGGAATCACAATATGAGTTTATAATATATATTTTTCCACAAATATACTGAATGCTTGCCAAGTCCCCCCACCTTTTTTTTTTCTTTTTAAATTCAGAAATTTCTAGTTGTGTTTATTCCCCTCGTCAGCATACTTTATCATATCAAAGCCTTTTCAGACACTGTAAAACTACTGAGTTATGTTTGGGTCATGTTTTGCGGTATGCCCTTTAATACTGTAGCTTTAGAAATGCAATTTTCAGCCTCTGCTTATTAGAATATGATAAAGTATTCCTGGTCTATGTCCAGCTCCACTAATCTCCAGACTGCGCTTCATGAATTAAGCATGAAGATTTTAGTCAATGTGCTTTCAAAGACCAATGTTTAGGGAATCATGGATTTTCTACAAGCTGAGGGAGAAATCTATAATAGGAGGAACTGATTTTCAAACATCATATTCTCAAGAAGAAATGACCAGTTCTGGCCCAGAAACAGAAAATATTCTGCTATCAGAATATTCTAGAACCAGTTAAAACCACTTTGTGTGGTTGAGTTTATTAAAGGGATGGTGTTTGAAAATGTGTGAGACCATCTACCACGTGGAAGGATTTCAAATGACTGCTTATTTTGGAAAGCTCATGTAGATTGGGTTAAAATCGAGAGCGGAATGTGAATTGAATTTATGAGGTATTATTAACCTCAGGCCTCCCCCCAACCCATGCATTTTGGTTTATTTTGCCTAATATAATTCAGCAGCTAGCCAGAGATCTCTCTCTAGGTGAGAGATCTCACTTTGGGGGTAGATTTTAAGGACCCTGCTTAAGGACTTGATGAGGCTATTTCCAGGGGAGATAACATTGGCAACAATCACAGCCCTGAATGATGTGGTCCACCTCTCTCCCCTACAGTGCAAAAGGTGGTACTTTCCAAATGACCAGGGAGTCCCCCAGAGGGGTACTTTGACCCAAGTTAGAGCTTGGGTCAAGCTGTGGTGGTCAGTGAGTCTTAGCTGTGGTGGTCAGTGAGCCCCTGCCTGGGCCCCCACAGCCGCCTTCTGCTGCCTTGTGTGCCCCTGTGCCTGACGCAGCGTTAGGCACTGGACAGCAGCTCACTCGCTCCATATTTCTCAACAGGCACAGACTGTTTCATGACTAACTTAGGCATCAGCAAGTGGCAACACTCAATTTTTGACTTTGGTCTCCTAAATCTAAAGAAGCAAATCACACTTCAGGGCTTCAGAGGCTGGTCCACGTCTTGAAGGTGTGAGCAAGGTCCCGGACCCTGCCGCTGCTGTGGGCCAGGCTCCTGGTGGTGCTGATGGAAGCTTTCATCCGCGCCTCCAAATCTGAGATCAAGACAGAAATGTAAATCATCTCCAATTAGGGGGCTGCTTCTTGAACATTTTCCTTTTGAGGAAGACAGGAAAATTCTCAGCTGTCTAGCTTTATCTGTGAACCTACGGGATCTCTCAGGGGCTTTAAATTAATCAATCAATTCGCAGACATTGAACTGAAACTCTACCTTGGACTCGCGACTCTGCAAAGCTCTTTAAATGGGAAGGAAACCAAAGGGCCGGCTGCCCTGCCCCCAGCCATAGCCCAAGGCTGCCTTCCCTGGCTGGGGAATCGGCCTGTCAGTTCAATCGCACTGCCCCTCTGACTGCTATTCTTCACTAAGCTGGCCCCCTGGACGGCTCTGGTCATGTGTAGACGCGGCCTCCGGGGACGTACATCCATCTCTCTTCCGGTCCTTACCATTTAATCGTTCCTGACACAGTTTTATGAGAAATACAGCAAAACCCAACCCTGTCAATCACCAGTGGCTCCCGAGTCCCGGAGCAGCATCTGTGGAGGGAGGGTGCAAGGCCACATCCCCGGATACCTGAGGTTTAGGAAGGGGAGTGTTGGGATGTGGGCCGGGGACACGGAGAACTGTCGCCCCAAGTGAACTGGGGGTACTGAAGAGCCTCTGGTAGGTGCCTCTGCTTTTGGCTTGTGGACATGATCTGCAGAGGGAACTGGCTCAGAAAAGGACAGACTGCCCTCCAAACGACAGTGTCTCAGGGGCCCCTGTGGGTTAATGCAAGTCAGGACTGGGGCCTGGAATACGGAGGTGACAGTGCAGCAGCAACAACCCTTTGTGGATGAAGCTGTTTTGAAAGAAATAGAAACTCAGGACTTTTAAGTGAAGTAGCTCTCTTTTTAAATATTGGTGACTGGTTTGATTTGACTTTTAACCCTCCGTGGCCCAAGTCTGGGGAAATGGACAGGCACAGGGTGCTAATTGTGACTTCCACTAGAGCAAATTCTTTGCTTTGTAGCGGGAAACTGCTCCCTTGTGACCGCACAGCTAGCCAGAGGCAGTTGCTGAGACCAGAGTTGTCTGGAAAGCAGATAAAGCCAGCCTGGAATGATAGCTGGGCAGTGGGCAGTAGAGAGCTCTAGACCTCACCTCTGCACAACCACTTTGGACACCAGAGTGGGGATGAATCCAGCCTCTGTCCAAGGTGGTTGAGATCTGCGGGCCGAGCCCTGGACATCTCAGCCAGACAGTGTCATGTGTGGCTTTGAACAAACTTAGGACCTCATTCTTCCTTCCACCCCCTGAGAAGCACCGCCTAACATACACCTTCATTCAGTTTCCACAAATTATCTGGCAAGTAGACATGAGAACCCTGATTTCACGGGGACGCCCCTGAGGGCTTGGGGATGGAACAGACAGCAGGGGTCAGCTGGCTTCTCTTTAGCCAGGGCAAAGTCCAGTCCAGGTGGGCCTCTCTCTAGAAGCAAGCAGAACTCTCACCAAGACTCCTTTCTACTTCATTGCCTCCTGCTCGTTCTATTCACCCGGAAGGGGCCTGCGGCCCCTCTTTGTCTGGTTGCATTTTTTGTGAAAGCAAGTTACACACTTGGAGTTCCAGGCACAGCTGGAAGCCAACCCTCAGACCCCAGAGACATAGTAGCTTAGCCCTGGATATCTCTTCCCAGTTGAAAGAGGTGAAGGACAAAGGAGATTCAGGGCAACTGTCCCCCTCCTTGAGGGGAATAGGAATTCCCCAGCAGAGAGGAGAAAGACCAGTAAGGAGAACAGCATGTATTACTTCCAAGCAATTATCTGCAACCCCTACCTCCATTTTTTCAAATTGTAATTTGTTGTTGTTTTAATATATATATAAGCACATTCTGTTAAGGGCAAAGAAATAGCTTTACCCACGGTGTAAAATATATACTTTCTAATGTAAATCAAGAAGCTATTAATACCATAATAAGAACACGGTAGTATATTAATTGATGGAAATTGTAGAGTGCAATATTCATAATCAGCGGCAGTCTTTTCTTTGGAAGGAACAAAGGATTAAGTTAGGGAGACGGTAATGGTATTGTTAGCAGGCTATTTCAATGATTTTCTCTGTGGAAGAGTAGAGAAAGGTGAAATTCCAACTGGGAATATTAAACTATGTAGATCTCTACTCCAGGGTATTAGGTTCTGTTTAAACTGCCGAGCTCTGCTTTGCCTTATGATTCAATTGTTTTATTAGTGAAATCATTGCGTGTTTCATTTTGCTATAGTAATAGTGCTGTGTCTGCCTAATAATAAATTATAGAGTCAGGCAAACAATGGTTTTGTATTTGGGATACAATGAAGTATCTTATTAAGATGCAGACTTCTTTAGGTTCCTGAAATTAGAGTCTTATTTTAAAATGATTCCATTGGGTTTAATACACAGTTTTAAACTAATCACAAGAATGGACTCATTCTTTTATCAGAGCATAGAGGACTGTGGGATTTACCTGTTTCTTTAGTATTTTCCCATTCATATTTCATCCTCATCTTCTTTTCCAGATGGATGTTATTGGTTCTGCAGTGAAAGGCATTGTGTTAATAGCATCATTCCTTTACAGGCAAAAGATAACATGAGCTCTAAAGCAGCCCTATCCTTCCTACCAAGTTTCTAGAGCAGATCATCTGATAATTGTGACGATAGCACCAGTGATATTAATAATAAACTGTAGTTCTCTCATGATCAATTTATGCTAGGTACTACTGAAAGCAGTTTGCTTGGTTTATCTTGTAGGGTCCTCATTCAGGCCACCTAGTAGTAGACGTTATCATAATCTACACTTCACGAATGAGAAAGGTAAGACTCAGTGATGCTAAGTGATTGCCCCCAAGTCACATAACTTGGTCAGTGTTGATATTAGGACATGAATCTCTGTTCTGTAATACTTTGGACTTGTCATTGATTCATATTGATGTTTTTTTCTCTTATACCTGAACACAACCAGGTTTAATATTCTGCCTCAACAGAATCTAGCATGTGTTTAGAAATTGTGAATGCAATAGAAGTGAATGCCACCAGACCTTTTCTTTCTTCTAGTTGCTCTCTATCAAGTGACCACAGAGACCAGACTTTGAGCTCTGTGTTTTGTCAGCCATAGTCATCTTCTCTCCATCTCTGTTTCACTGAGAGAGGTCCTCTTGCTCTTTGCATCATTCAAACAAGGCATGTCAGGCTCAGAATTTAAGACACTGCTCAATCACCAGCTGGTGAGGGGGTATCCAGGTACCAACTCAAGCTTCTGACAACAGAATTTGTCTTCTCACCAGTCCTAATTGCATCATAGAGATTACATTGTCAGAAACAAATAATTTCTTCCTAAGTCAAGCTCCCCTGAATCTTCTGACTAAGTAGGCCTCAACTTTCAGACCTCCATTGCCTAGCCCAGATTTCCCCAGCAATCATGGGGAATCTCATACCTTTGATATCTGACATCTTCCTCATTCCCCAGCATCCTCCAGGTGATATCTGATCATCCTTGTTTATCCTCAGCAAGAATCCTGCTAGGTTGGGTAGCAAGAATTCCTTTTTCCTTTTGGTAATTTTCCATCCATCCACCTTCCTTGCCCTGTTCCCCAGACTGCTCCCCACTTTGCCTAGTAGTCCAAGTTAGCTCCAGTCTCTCTCCCCTACTACAAAAACCCATAGCAGCCATTGTTCTATAGCAAGTTGTTCATATTTTTTTTCTTAATATCACTTTGTTGTTTACTGGGTTGCACTCAGTGGGATTGAGATAGGGAACTGCTCTCCATCTATCAACAGCTGAATCTCAGGGGGCTACCTCAGAAATCAGGAGCTGTATTTGGAAGACATTATCAACATTTAGATGCTGCTGAACTTAGATGGGTTCAAAATATTTCCTGCATATATGCTCTGAACCTTATCCCTCAGGATAGCCTTTCTCATTTTCTCAGACCAGCACAATTATTGCCCTTTACACTGTCTTTTTATCCCGAACTTTCAGTCCCCCATGAACATTTTATGTAGCAATTGTTCATGCATAAATAGGGTCTCTTGTTTCTTCAACAACGACCACACACACACACACACACACACACACACACACACACACACACAGGAACTCTTGGGTGCCAAAATGGTGTTAGATACAGTACAAGGGACAGAAGAAACTTTTCTGTAAGATCCCAAAGGCTGATATGTGACAAAATTTTCAATAATCTGTTTAAAATGGGAAAAATATAAAGTAATGACGTTCACAAAAAATGTGTTTTATCTGTTTTTTTAAAACCACCCTGTTTTTCAAATGTTATATGTCTTTTCCATTAATAGAGATGAAAGAAAACGATAGCTTCATTTTCTTTCCATTTTTGTTTTTTTTCCTTCATTTTAATATTATTCCTGATGTGTTTTCTTTTAAAGTCCTTCACTGGCAAGCTAAAAATTTGACAAGTCTTTGTCAACCTGCCCACTCTGTTGTTTTTCATTTTGCTAGACATTAACAGTCTAGGAATGTCTGATGTATCAGTATCCTCTAAGCTTGCCACTTGATGATACTTGATACTTCATTGTTCCCTGATTATTTTTTAAATGTTAGCCTTGTCTCTCTAGCCTCCTGCTTCCTCTGTCTCCCTCAAGGTATGTTACATTCAGACATGCTGCAAGTAATCAATACTTGGTGATTTGACAATTTAGCCCTAAAAAAAAATCTTCAGGTTCAAAACACAAAGACAGAGATCTTGCCTCAGCAGTCAATTTTCCATTCTCAGCCAAGGGGAGGCAAAGCCACTCCAGAGAACCTTTATTTTTTTTCTTTGCCTTGGCCCTTGTCAAAAAGGTAGCCTGTTTTCCATTACCATTGTGCATACAAAGTGTGCCTGGAGTTTAAAAGCCACCCAGTGCCATCCTTTCTAGAGCAACTTCATTAGTAACCCAAAATTTTAATTCCATTATTTATAAACTCAGACGCTGTCTGGAACCACAACTTCGGCTGCTGGTTCTCAGCACCATTCTGTACTCTCCGGATTCCTGAATGTTTATAGCAGATGGAATAGCCAGCCTTATTTTCTTCATCAAAGCCACAGGAAGAAGTGATGAAAAAATGTGGAGGCACTTAGTGATTAAAATGGAACCCTCCTTCTGGTGGCGTAGAATAAGGGGGTGGAAGGGGGAAGGGGTAGGCTTGTTCTCCCCCCTCACATCTCCCATATTTAACCCCCCTAACTAAAATGCAAGTTCACATGCCTCTGAGTGAGGAAAGAAGCTGAAACATGCACATTTCTATTAGACTCAGCAACTGAATTGGATGGGCAGCTTTATTTCTTTGTTACAGCAACTACACAAATGTCTATTGTTCAGCTAGAACTAGTTAGGAAACATAATCTGTTAAGAGGGCTATTTACCCCCAAACTCTTCCTCCCACGCCCCCCCCCCATTAAGAACATTATTTACTTTACATTTAGGTTTTTTTTTTTTTTTTTTTGGTTCTAAATAATAGTTCACAACCAATCAAATCACCCATTTCATCAGGGAGGTCAAGATTTACTGTTGCACTAGCATTAACATATAATTAAATAAAAAGACATCATCCTTTAAACAATTGTTTCTGTTTATAATCTCTTCTTATTCTGTACTATCATTTATAGACTTTAGTGCATTTAATTTTTTCCATATGTTTAATCATTCTTTTTTATATAACTTTCATTTTACATATAGGACTTGTGATAAACATAAAAGTACAAATTAGATGTTTATTGAGGATTTACTTTTTTTTTCTGGGTTTTTGGCAAACCTGAATGTGAAATCATGTATTTTTCACAAGTTAATTACTAAAAAAGAAAAGACATAAAGAAAGATGCCCCAATACCTTGTTCTTGCTACATCACAGAATTTCTTTTACCCTTCACATGAGTCCCCACTGAACAAATGCATATCCCGTTGACCTCTCAGCTTAAAAAAGGCAAGAAATATGCCAGATTCTGACAGAGTGAAGTGGAAAGGACTGTGAAAACTCAAAGTTGAATATAGGAACAGGTCCAGACTAATGTGAGGGAGTCTGATTATAAGGAGCGAAAGGGCATTTCCCCAGAATCTCGTGGTTTTTTTTTTTTTTTTTAATAGGGGACACTGCTGTTGTTCAGAAAGCCCCAGGCTGTTCTGAAAACAGGCAAAAATCAATAGCCCACTTGTTGAAGGTAAGTGAATTAGCCTGTGTGGAATGTAACTGAGTACCTGAACACTTGAGTGAGCAGGGCTTGTTGGGGAGAAAAGACAATTGGAAGGATTGTCTCTGAATGTCGACAGCCGTGCACATCGCTCATTAATTATGGCCAGTGATCACTTTTGTCCAGGACAAATGTGCAGCTATGTTTTTGTTTTTGTCTATCTGTCTGAGACCTGACAGAATGAATAGATTTCCCCACTTCTAAAAACAATTCAAGTTGTGGCAAATGGACCTCAGAAGAGTGGGGAGAAAATAAAGGGGACAGTGTAGATGAAAATTTCCTTTTTTAATCAGTTAAAATAGAGAGTGAGAGAATATATTAAAGGCATGTTTTAAATAGTTATATGAAATATATATTGTATATATGTAAACTATATCCGTCATATCAAATAATTAGATACCTATATAGAAATAGTGATAAGAATCCTACATATTTGTAAATATGTAACTGAAATTCACTCACAGCGTTTATGTCCTCTTTTGTATTTCTGAGTTTGTGAAAAGTTTTAAAAGTCGCAGACTGATTCTTGCATAGATGTGTGGCTTTCAGATTTGTTTTAAATCTTTTTGGTTAGTTTTTGGGGGCTGAAATATAGTGAAGTCTTGTATCTGAGGTCAAAGGGTCGCACACAATGATGGTGAACTCTTGTTCTTGACCAGAAGAAATGTCTTCCCAGGCATTCGATTGGCATGAAAGAAGTGTTTAGTCTTTTCTATTCTTGTCTATCTGCACAGAAGCAGCATACAGGGCCCTTTAGAGAGAAATGAGAAGAGGGTTAAGATGTGTTTATTTTAATCAAAAAGAGAGAATTTTGTGCCCAGGTGTTTCACTGCCTCTCCAAGTCTCACACCTTTACTTTTCCCTGGTGTGTTTTTGGTACCATTGGAAAGGGGAGGTGTGTATGTGTGGTGTGTTAAGGCGCGAGAGCTTGTCAGGGACCTACTCAAACATCTGACACCAGCAAAGATATTTTTGGCTCTGAAGTACAGAAAGGAAATTGCAAATTCAAAATGCATCCCCATAACATTAAATGCCTACATATTTAATATTATGTAGGTATCATGTACATAACATGATATTATGTCCTAGCCACAGCAACTCGCATGTCATTTTACCACGATCCCAGTTAGTGGGTTGTGTGAGGGGTGGACTGTTTGTAGTGTATCTGATACCCTGTGGTGTGACTTCTAGCAGGTAAGTAAAGTCTACATCCACCCTGCCACAGGGCTCACTCCTGGTGAGGCTCAGCTAAAATACCTGTGGTTGAGGCATCAAGAAAGAACTGCAGAGATGCACACAGTACCTAGGATGCTGACAGAGAGATGACGCTAGACTCAGAAGGCTGGCTTTTCTACCGGAGAGGAAAACTCAGGCTCTCCCTCTCTCCTTTTCTTTCTAACTCCTTTCCATTTATAAAACCAGATTGCAAATCTGAATCTCCCAAATGCCTGCACTCAATAACTCTGTCACCTCTCTCTGTGTTCTTGCCTCAGGCAAAGTGTCTTGCGTGGACAAAACCACAAACCTGTGGCCGTTTCCTATTCTGCCGGGGACCTCACTCTCCCCACTGCAGAGATTCAAGGGCTTCTCTGTGCTGAAATGTCCAGAAAGAGTTAAGTTAGGTAAGTTCATCAGACTTCTGCAGTCCCATACTGTGGAAGGGTCAAGTACAGGGTCACCGGAGCTTTGCATCTTCCTGTCAGTTGGCATCCACCCTTGGTTTCCAAGGGAACAGACATAACTGACATGGCAGGGCCTTTAGGGTTTGCAGCTGCTCATTTAGAGCCCTCCAGACCCAGGGCAGCTAACACAGGGGTCGCCTGCCCTCCAGGGGTTCTTGGGCTGAAATATATTTTCCCTGCCCCCCCCCCTTTTTTTTAACCTTTATAGGAATGACAAATGGTCAGATGGTCTTAATTCAAGAACTAGGCAGAGG
>NW_004567129.1:8544557-8626833 GCF_000260355.1 Condylura cristata | reverse complement strand
GTGAGAGGATTCACCAGAGACAGAGTGGGGAGCAGAACAGGCAGATTGACGAAGTACACTGCTGAGGGGAGCAGTGGGCAGGCCAGGAGAGGTCTGCCATGCCATGTGGATCTCCTCCGGGGCAGGCGGGAATCGAACTCATGCGGAAGCGGCTTAATCTTCTAAGTGCTGTGCTTTAACCCGCTGCGCCACCAGGGAGGGCCACAACCCAAGGCTTTTAACCACAACCTGTTGGTTGCCTGAATAGCTCCTCAATCAACAAGGGTGCTCTGTGTTTTACAAATTTGCAACATGCAACTTTATGTATAGGACTTCCTGTACAACCAGAAAGAACCAGAAGCATGGGATTTTCAAGACTCTGGCTTCCCTGGAAGAAAAGGCTAACTACATGAATGGCCAGGATGCACCTGTCAAGCATCCTACCCAGACTGGGCAGTAGACACTTTCTTCCCCCCAGTCACCTGTATCGAGAATTCTGATCCTCTGACAGATTCACCTGTGGTACAACACTTTAATATTGATCACTGTGCCTCCTGCTTCTGGATGTATTTGTACTGCACAAAGAATTACTAGAAAATTTTTTAGGCTTTTTTTTTTTTTTCCACAGTCGGGTTGGCAAAATGCACACTTGCATAGAAATTGTCTCTGGTGAGCTCTATCGACATGTGTGTCAAATTTATAAGCATCACTACTGTAAAGACATATTTTTGCATGTGGAGTTCCTCCTCAGTTTATTTCTTCTTCCATTTTTCATGTCTGGGTTACCACACGCTGCATTTAGTCAGGGATTTTGCTTTTGAGCAATTTATTTGCCCAGCTTGTGTTTCTGTATATTCAAGCATCTCTTCATATTTCATTTGAGATTTTTTACATTGCAGTTTCAAAATAAAATAATCCTTTTCAAAGGTTATTGAAAGATTCCTTCTGGTGAAGGCAAGGGCAAATGGTAAAGCCTTTACCCTCCCATCTCTTCCCCGATGCCTTTCTTGGGTCAACGTTTTTCTCTGATGTTGCCAGTTTTAATAGGCAGAATATAGCACAAACACTGATGGTTTCAATGCACGTATGGGCACCTCAAAAACATGAAGGTCAGTGGCCAGAACAGGGCAGCCAAGTTTGCTGGGGTTTTATTTAACAGGCATCTTATTCCAGTTAATTGAACTTTCCAGTTAATTGATGGTTTCATTTCCTGGAGAGACCCCACCAGCACCCGGTGGACCCTACCTCACCATCACCCATTCCTCCGTGTAGAAAATTAGCTGCACTCTCTTCACCTTTCTCTCAGCAACTCACCCTCACCGCTTCCCCTCCCTTCTTTCTTGTATTCACTGATTATTTTTTTTTCCCTTAGCACTGAGTTTTCTTGCTTCTTTTAACTTCATTTCTTCTTTCACCAGACCTGTTTCTATTTTTCTAGTGTGCTAAGAATCTAACTGTTGTGGACAAGCTTGTACCATTTATAGCTTGTTGTCCTTTACCTGGCATCATCCTGACTGCTCAGTTAGCTTGGCACAGGTTGGTCTTTGAACTAACTTACCCTTGGCTTTTTTCTGATGCTTTAGTGCCTCCAAATTTCCCAGTTCTCTGTCACACTGTTGGAGGAAGGATTTTGGTGCAGCTGCACTTTTATTTTTTTTTTTAATTTTTGGAAAGATTTTTATTTATTTATGCATACAGAACTGGGGTACAAGCCAGAGGTGCAAGGACGGTGAGAGAATTCACCAAGGACAGAGAGGGGAGCAGAACAGGCAGATCGACAAAGTACACTGGTGAAAGAAATAGTGGGCGGGTTAGAAGAGGTCTGCTGGGCCATTTGGGTCACCTCCAGGGCTGGTGATTGAACTGGCACTGAAGCGACTGTGGCTCACTTGTAGTATTGCGTCCTAATCTGTTGCACCACCAGGGAGGGCCCACTTTATTTTTAAAGATTTATTTACTTAGGCCTACAGAACTGGGGTACAGACCAGAGGTGCAGGGGTGGTGAGAGGATTCACCAGAGACAGAGTGGGGAACATAACAGGCTGACTGATGAAGTACACTGCTGAGGGGAGCAGCAGGTGGGTCAGGAGAGGTCTGCTGCGCCATGAGGGTCACCTCCGGGGCGGGGATTGAACTCATGTGGAAGTGGCTTTAGCTTCTTAGTGCTGTGCTCTAACTCACTGCACCACCAGGGAGGACCCTAGCTGTGTATTTTTTTTTTTAAAGATTTATTCATTCGTACAGAACTGGGGCACAGGCCAGAGATGCGGAGGGTGAGAGGATTCACCAGAGACAGAGTGGGGAGCAGAATAGGCAGATCGAGGAAGTACACTGCTGAGGGGAGCAGCGGGCGGGTCAGGAGAGGTCTGCCACACCATGTGGTCCCCTCCGGGGCAGGCGGGAATCGAACTCATGTGGAAGTGGCTTCAGATTCTCAGTACTGTGCTTTAACCCGCTGCGCCACCAGGGAGGGCCTACCTGCCTATTTTTTAAGTGTATCTTCATTTTATTACAAATTACTTGGGCAGAAAGTAAGTACAGGCAAACCTTGAAATATTTCTTCATTTGTAGAAGAAATCTTTTGCTTTTCACCCTTCAGGCTCTCTGCACTAAGATTCTCAGCTCACATTCACAAATGTAGTAATTCTGACTGTACTGTGATGGAAACTTCTTTAGAAGTGAACTCCCATGTGTTCCTCCTTTGTCTAGCAGGTGGATCTCCAGGTGGGTCCAGTGATTTCCCACACTTGGCCTGGCGTGATCCCCCTCCCCCTGAAAGTGGGCAGAACCAGTGACTTGCTTCTAACCAACAGAAGAAGAAAGAGATGATGGCACTTCATTTCCTTTATTTGACATTAGATGGCAAGGTGAAAGGAATTAAAGACATAAACAAGGGCCCCAATCAGTCAATTTTACCTTAATCAGAAGGGATAATGTACTGGGTGAGACTGACTTAGTCAAATGATCATCCTTAAAAGAGGGCTGAAGTCAGGGAGAATGTCTGTTGAAGACGTAGAAGAAGCAAGTTGTTCCCTTATGAAAGGGCTTAGGCGAGACCCATGCAACGGGGAAGTAAAGGTGCTTTGAGGAGCCAACCAGAAAATGGAATGAGGACATACATTCTATCACCTCAAGGAAATGAATCCTGCCCTTCCTCTTCGAGTGGGGGTGGGTAGTCTAGGCGATTGGACTTTCCCCATCCAAGCCTCTGATGAGACCACAGCTCTACCATACCTGGATTTCAACCTGAGATCCTGACAATATGACCCCAGGTATGCCAGGCCCACATGCCTGGCTTCTAAGATCATAAGCATGTGTTGATTTCAGCTGCTGGGTGGTTTTCTTTGGTTGTGTGGTGATTTGTTCCATAGCAATGAGAAATGATTACATTGCGAATAGTTGTATCTTCACCTTCCTTTGATTTTCTGCTGCACAGGATGCTGATGGCCTCATTAGAAAGATGTGTTTTCTGAGAAAGCCCATTTCTTTATTTTTTTTTAAGATCTATTTATGCATACAGAACTGGGGTATAGGCCAGAGGTACAGGGGGTAAGAGGATTCACCAGAGACGGAGTGGGGAGCAAAACAGGCAGATGTACTGCAACACTGCTGAGGGGAGCAGCAGGTGGGTCAGGAGAGGTCTGCTGTACCATGTGGGTCACCTCCCTGGCCAGGGATTGAACTTGTGCTGCATGACAGCAATAGCTTCATAGCACTGTTCTTTAACCCATTGTGCCACCAGGGAGGGCCCAGAAAGCCCTATTTTGTTATGATTTTCCAGTAAAAACAAAGAGGAGAAGACTATATAATACTAGGCTTCTTTCCAGTGGGCATTCAGACCTACTTCTGCTTCCAGTTACCAGGAATATTTCTCCTAAAGTGTTGTCAGGATCTGCACATGGGGCCAGAATATTCCCTCTTTCCTCCATGTGCTCTCTTGTGACTTACTATAGAGGAATGGGGCAAAGTTGAAGTTTCAAGGGATAGGTCAAGCTGTCCACCTTATAGATGAGAGAAGTGAGACTCCACCATATCAGGCAGGTAGAGCTCAATCTGAGGCCTCTGTCTTGAATCCCATTGACCTAAGAGGTCATATGATTTCCATTCGTGTACAGAGCAACCCAAGGGCAGAAGTGAAATTGGAATTTCACTTTTGAATTTCTGAAACCTTGTTTTATTTATATATTTATTACATCTAGTCACCCTCACCCTCCCAGCCATCTTTGCAAACTCTGGGCACCCAGCATTATGTTCTAAAAGGATGCATTTCTAACTGGCCCGATCAGGCTGTGCAAAATGTTCACTACCTGCCATGCTCACCCATCCCTGAATAATCGTCTGTATGTTCCTTTTATTGTCACCTCTGAAACAAGATGAAGAAACCACCGGTTTGCTTTAGAACACATTAACTTCTTTATCACATTAATACTGACTCATATCTTATTTCCCACTTGCAGTAAGAAAACCATTCAAATCTTTCCCTCACAGGACAATATCTTTAATAGCTTCTGTGTGTTTCCTATTTTTGGCTGTTTCTGTATAAACAGACTAATCTAATAGCATGCTGAACCATCTAACTTGGCAGAAATTCAGGAAATCATTCATTTCTATGGCAAGCTGGGATGGCAAGAAGGGGGGGAAACCCTCACTTTTATTGCAGAAAGATTTTTCTTAAAGTTGTCTTTCATGAACATAATATGTCTCTCGTTTGGAATTCTCTAGCACCCTGACTGGAAATTATTTACTGCAGAAAGGCGCTGTGGAAAACGAGAAAGTATTATTCCCCATACAATTTCTGGCTTGAGTTTGTTTGCCTAACAGAGCAGGATCCCTTGAATTTGACTTTTGAAAGCTCAAGTGGTTATGAAAGGTGCTCACGTCTAGGGCGGGCACACAAAACCCTTTTCACTGAACACAAAAGGGGAGAACACCACAGCCCCAAGCAGAGCCTGGCTCTTAGCCTGGCTGGCCCAGAGTTCTGCTTCAGTCACTGGAACCAAAGCCTGTCTTTGCCACTCCTGAGTTTGCTCATCGTGTCTTAGCTCCTAAGTGGTCTAAAGCCCTGGCCTCTGTCTTGAGCCACTAAACACTGCCGAAGAGCAGCAGGGATAACACTGATGGAGCCACAAGGTGACTCATGAGTCAACCCAAGGGCCACCATAAATGGGGGATACCTGCCCTGGCCATGCTTTGTGCCTTTCTCTGAGGGCTGTCTTCTAGTTGAGCTCCTCCCCGCGGGAGACAAAGCCTATGCACCCAGGGCTTGCATGTCCCTTGAAGGGTCACTGGGCCCCTGAAATTCCTCATCTAACAATCCCTAACCACTTCCAGGAGGTCAGTGCCATCCTATATGCTATTGTTTCATTTAACATATGTCTCTGTTTTATTTTTTTTACATAGATTTCAAGGTCTGACCAGAGACAAAATAGAGTCCCCATCTACCTCATTCCTAGTTTCTTTTCTGACATTATTTGGTGTACTTACTACGATTACAGAGCTAGTGTTGGGAGAGGATTATGAATTAAAATTCCATACTTTGTGCAGAGTTGCTCAGGTTTTAGCTTACGACTCTTCCCACTGTGGGGCCCACACAGATCCAGGCTGCCACACTGCGGTGCTGGCCTGGCTCGCCTGGGCAA
Organism: Condylura cristata; assembly: GCF_000260355.1. NCBI lineage: Eukaryota > Metazoa > Chordata > Mammalia > Eulipotyphla > Talpidae > Condylura > Condylura cristata. The sequence goes on along the minus strand of NW_004567129.1, from coordinate 8,621,215 downwards.
TGGTGGTCTCTCAGAATCCCTACTTTTCCTCACCCAGGGCGTCTCAAGTTGAGCTGGTCAGGGACTCGGTACTGGCATTTTTCTGCTTTGCTTTTCTGATTAAATTGGGGTTACAAGTCTTGTGGAGAAAGACCCCAGCGGAGACACGCCTTGCTCATGACATAACGTCGAGAGCACATGCTGTCCTGGCTTACTACAACATGACTTACCACTGTGGGTTCTGACCCTCCCCCTGGTGGGGCTGTCCTGTCTGGAGTGTCCACCACCCAGGTACGCTTTCCCCGCCCACCCCATGCTGTTCTTTCTGGGGGAGGGTGCTGGAGGAGGGCTTCTGTTCTCCCTCCTGGGCTCCATAGTGGCCAGTAGAGGATGATATATCTGGAATTCTCCTTGGGAGACTTATCGTCCTCTTTTATTTACTTATGCCATCATTTATGGATACCTATGTGGACTCCTGGGCATTTCTTTACACTTTGGTTCATAACCCAGGACTACTGCATTTCTCATATTGTTCCAGGTTTGGCTGTGAGGAGCTCCTTCCATTGACTTCTATGTGCTTTTGACATACTGTCATCCTGGTAGTGCATGTTTTATTTTTGCTTTGCTTCCATTTCCTCTTTTGCCCCTGATGACCCTCTTGCATCCTACACAGGTGATTCCTGGTGTCACAAAGGCAGTATTTTTACTTCTGTGAAAATCACACTAAGGCCGTCAGCCTTGTGGGCCCATTGTTTGCCCATTTACATGATCAGGGACATCACAGACAACTCTGTCTTAATGCCTTTGCCACCACACCTGCTCCGGGGAGTGGACTTTAGAAGTTGCCTGGTCTCACAGCCAGCCTTTGAATCTCATCTCAGGCATGCTGTCAGTGCTCAGCCAAGAAGACCTGAGTCTGAATCCCTGTGTAGTCCCCAACTCGGGCACTGCCATGTCCTCTCTGTGCTGAGTCTCTTTGTCTCCCTAATAAGGGGTTTGCCTCAGCTGGCCTCATGTTGAAGCTTTATGACATTGCAAATGTTTTAGTTGAATGGCAGGGTATGCCAGAGAGGAGTCACCAGCGAGACCTCAGCAGTTCTATCGGGAATCTCTGTAAACTCATGGAGTTGGTGAGGAACTGAAGTAGGAGAGGGCACTTGACTCATCAAAGGAAAGAAGAATGGATGTAGGTGGGTGTTGGGGAGAGAACAGTAGTTGACAGGAATGAGGAAATATCACCCTGATTCCAATTCCCACAAAAATTCTGGAACAGGCCACTGAATACAATGTGAGTGGCCACTCTGCAGGAAACATCAGCAGCACAAAATCTGACAAGAGGAGGGAGCTTCAGTGCCTGTCCAGCTACCCTGTCTGCATCTCTGTTGTTGCTTATTCGATTTTCACAATATTACTGGACAGGGTCTACCTGAGCTTAGATAGTTTGGGGTCAGGGAAGGGTAGTGCACCCTGATCTCCAGAGCGAGGAGAGAAGAGCCCTCCTGTGGACTTGATGTGAGTGTAACTGTCTGGAATCTTGGCTTGTGTCTTGAGGACGAATGATAAGGGTGCTGACACACTGGAACACTTCCTGAGGAGAATGACATGAGTGGTGTGGGTCTGGTGACCAGCTTTCTGAAGGCCCTGTGCAGACATCGAAGGCTGTCTCATAGTGGGAAGCACTTCCACACAGAAAGTCTCTGCCTCATGTCGGCGATGCCAAAGCCAAATCTGGCTGCTCCACCATCTGCCCTGGCCTCCAGTTATGGAACGTGACCCTGGGCAGAAGGGGTGGCTGGACAAGCACTGAAGCCACCTCCTCTTGTCAGATTTTGTGCTGCAGATGTTTCCTGAAGCTTCTCTTTCTTTTCAGTTCATTGCTTCTGAATCCTAGCCCCCTCAGAAGCCTCTTTCTGTGTGTTAAATACAGATCCCACACTCTGGATGGACATTCTAAGATGCATAGTCCCGGAGTTGGGTGGGAGTGTGGGTCTCGAGGGTCTGTGTTTCCATCACTCTCTCCAGGTGTTTCCAATACATACTTGAAGCTGGGAAACACCCTCCTAACAGGATTGCCAACTTAAGGCTAAGAACCATATTTTCTTCCTCTTTTGTATGCCTCCCCATACAAGGATAATTATATAGAATAAGCCCAGAAATGCTTGTTGGTGGATTTATTCCAAAAAATTTTTTTTTAGCTCTCTTTGTCTAGAACTTTGCAAAATAAACACCACGGTCACCCTGCTTTGTGAGTATCATACTGGAATGGAATTTCACTGTTTTAAACTGGGGGTTAATTTCTTGGTTCAACTGAATTATGAAAAGATGAGGAGAGAGTCTTGGAAAAAGCATGAGTGTTAGTGCTAAGGACTAGACAGCGGCTTCCATGAGGGCTTAGCAGCCCGCTGGTGTGAGCCTCCTATTAGTGATGGTTCCAGACCCCTCTCATTGTGCATTTATCTTGCAAGGGGCATATTTAGGGGATGTTTCCATTCTATTTTATCTACAGAATTACTTTCCATTCGGAGGTCTTTTGTGTAAGTATTCCCTTGAACCCATTCCAAAAAGTGGATTTTTAACCCAAATAGACCATAACTGCAGTGTTTTATTGTGCATACATATTTCAGAATGTGAATGTAAGTAGATTTAGCAAAGTTAAAATAAAATTAAAACTTTTCAAAGGGCACCACGGCTTGCTTTCCCATGTTGGACTTTTTTTTTCCTTTGGGGTTCTGATGCCATTTAAAAGACACTAAAAACAAGAAGCCTTTTTCACTTGGCTTTTTTTCCCTCCACAAGGGATGGGTGCAGAGAACACTGATGGGGTTGGCCTTCCTTTGTCTCTCTGCAGGTCGTTTGTAACAGTATGGGGTGAATTCTGAACCTGTAAGTTTGTGCTGTTTATAGCAGCCCTATCAGTGAGCGTTCCAACGGGCGTCTGGCTTTCCCTCTTGCCTCTCTTGAAATCTCTTCTTCATTTGGAAGTTAGAGTCATTTCTCTACAATACAAATCTGAATTTGCCACCACCCTGGAAACTGCTCACTTCTTAGTCCTCTCACTGGCTCTCCGGATCTTTTGGTATAAATGTCAGCATCCTCTCTGGAGTCTGCCAGACCCCTGCAGCCCACTCTTGCAATTTCCCATAACCTGCCAACCTTCCCACTCCTGTCATGGGGCCTTTGCACAGTCTTTGACTCTGTCGGGAGAGGTAGCTTTCCTCTCTTGCTTGAGCCAATGTGCCTCAACTTTCTTATCCCTTTGGGTTCCAGGGTTCCATGGATCATCACTTTCAATAACTTGTGAAAGTACTTCATCTTTCTGATCTGTGTTTTCTTCTCTGTGCCATGGGGTTAATACCTGCACCTACTTACTCGGATATTGGGAGGGAAGTGAGGACTAGATGACAGCATTTCCGAGCCCTTGGCACAGACCAGGTGAGTTTGCTCTGAGTAACAGAGGTCACTGTTGGGCTGCTCAGCTACCTCCACCCATAAGTCCCCTTGGGGTTTTCATGCCTAGTGCTACAGATGCTGCTTCTGGGAGGTGGAAGAAAGTTGCAGGAAATCTAAACAGGGCAAGAAGATGATGGTGGTGTTGCTGTAATCCCTACAATCCCCCTGAGAGACCCTCCCTTTCTCGCTATGGGATCTACAGTATTCTTTGAGAACAGACTCCTGAGTGTCCCCTGGCCCCTCCCACCAGGTGCGAACATGGAAGGGTGTCCCAACCACCCTCACTGGCTGTGAGTCAGGAAGAGGGTGCCCCCTAGACCCTGAGTATGCTTGCTCCTTGGTCTTGGACAGCCTCCATAACTGCGAGGTGTAAGCCCCTCAGTCTGGAGTATTTTGGCAAAGCAGCCTGATCTGCTGACTCTTGCTGCTCACCTGGCCACCTGGGGAGCTAATCCACTTCCAGGCAGCAGGGAAGTTAAGGACTTTGCGGAGAAAGAGCCCATCGTCTTCATTTGGCAGTAACAGAATGAGCTCAAGTACCTCCCCTAGGGTCTCTCAGCTGGTCGAAGGCCGAGAGGGGTGTGAACTCAGACTGTCTTCATTCCCAGCCTTCCTTGTCATCTCCTTACCATGTCCACTGTCTCTAACAGCAAAGTAGGCAAGCCACCGCTTTTGCCCTCTGCTCAGACAGAACCACGAGTTCAGAACTTCGGTCACATCTTCCTGTGTTCTCTAGAATACAGGCAGTGACATCGGCTTCCAACCTGGCATCACACAGGTTTCTGATGCACCGGTGGATGGGGTCTTCAGCTGGAGGGGTGCTGCTTGAAGTCTTTGCTTTTCATAAACACACCGCTCCGAGCAGGCAACTCCTGCCCTTCCTGCCTGCTTGTATACTTTGCTGGGAAGGGCAGTAGTGCACCCTGGATGGGTCCCTTTAGGAGCCCAAAGTGGGGCTGGGTCCCATTTTACCTTATCAGTGTCAGGGGAGCAGGAGGAGAGACAGAGAGAGACAGAGAAAGATTGTGTGTGTTGGGTTTTCCTTTGCTAAGAATGTTTCCAGCTCTGTTGACAAGTGGCCATGTGCCCTTTTTTACAGTCTGACACCCTGCCGGTCCCAAAGAGGTGACTCCCAGAGTGAGGAGCAGCTAGCCAGGGGCACTGTGCCCAGTCTCACCTTGCCCACTGTACCCACTGGTGCTATAGAGCCTGGAGACGGCCCAGCTTGGGGATACAGCCATTTTCTTCCACCACAGACCTTTTGGCATTTGGAAGAACACTTCTTCCACTAGGGATTCAGCCTTTTACATCTTTGAGAACTTTGTTTTAAAATACAAATGCCAGGGCATTGGGAACATCATAATGGTTGTCAGCTAAGAGCTGGCAGCTGGTTTAGCGTTTAACAAGTATCTTGTTACAAATGGATGTGGAAATACCCTCGTTTGGAAATGATGTGCTTCTGCTTTTTATATATTTGACTGATGTCCATCCTTATAATATCTCTGTCACGTTCCTACTTGCTTAGGCACCAGAAATGCTCTTTGGTTGACACAGCTAGAGGAAGCATTCATGATCTGATGGGACGGTCCCGTCCGTATGTTTCACATGGCTGAAGGCCAGTGGTGTACAGGTACAGTTCTAGGCTGGAGCCAGAGAGTGTGTGTGTGTGTGTGTGTGTGTGTGTGCACGCGCGCACGCGCGTGCGTGTGCGTGTGTACGTGAGAGAGAGAGAGAACATATGTGCGTGAGAGACAACAAAAGCAAGAAGGAGATTTTTGGGCTAGTATTGTAGTTATGGACAAGAAGGTGAGAAAGGGTTCTGAGCACAAAGGGACCTGGAAAGAAGCTAATATTTATGAAAACTTCTGTAGCTCACCAGACTTGGTGTTGTTCCTCTCCATTTCCTCAAATGAGATCCACAGCCTTCCTGCAGGATGTATTTCCCCAAAACACAGACAGGAAACTTTGCCTGGTGTCACAGAATTGGAAATCTAGATGTGACTGATGCTAAAACCATGCCCTTTGCCCCTAGTCTCTGCATTTGAGTCTCTGCTGGGTTTGGCCTGGCCAGCCAGATTGGAGGAGGGAGAATTTTCATCGGAGCCTTCAGTGGGCTATCCAGTGGGTACCTGGCTATCCTGTCTCCATTGCCTGGGAGGCCCGAGGAAAGCACACACGTGGACTTGGTGTGTGGCCTCCTGCCTTAGAGCCAGGGCATCTCTGAGACAGTTCCTCTGTGATGAAGGGTGAGGATTCTGATGCATCAAGAGTGGAGGCACTCTTTGAAAGGGTTGCCATGGATTGGATGTCTGTGTCCTCCAAAAGTTGGTATGCTGAAGCCCTGACTTCCACAGGGTAGTATTTGGAGGACCTTTGGGAAGTGATCAGGTTTGATGAATGATCCTTTGTGTTGGGATCTCTGCCCTTCTGAGAAGAGGACAGAGGGAGATCACATGAGGGTTAGTCTAAAGACTACCATCTGCCAGCCCTGGTGAGGTCTTACCCGACAGCTCGACTGTGCACATCCCCACCTCTGGAACTCAGAGCCATCATTGTCTGAAGTTTAGGTACTCCAGGCTATGGTATTTCCTTATAGCTTGGAGCAACTGAGGTCCAGGGTTAGTGTATGACTTGCAGAATGGAAATCACATGCCTGCATTCATTCTTGGGGGAGCCGCTTGTGTTCTGTGTTTTTGAGAAGTCTTTCATCCTCTCTAAGCCTCAGTGTTTTCAGCTACAAAGCAGGAGTATTAACAATCTTTCTGAGAGCCTTTTGCTCTGGTGGGGCAGTAAATGCTAACTTTGTTCACACAGCACTCACCCGGTCACTATTGTAGTCACCATAAACAACACCCATGCCTCCTCATCAGCGCCACTAATAGCATCTTCGCTGTTGACACTCTTGCTGTCATGAAAAGCACTATTGGCTTGCCCTTGACCTGGGTGTCCATGTTAGGAAAATCTGTGAGTGGCAGGCATGCAGGAAACTCGGAAGTTGGCATTTCTGTTCAGGCATCAGGAGTGGTCACTTTCAGGAGGAAATGCTTTGGAAACCAGGTCACAGAGGAAAGTGCTTCTTATTGTCCAGCGCCAAGAGGTCTGAAGTACAAGAGCAGAGGGAGCCTGGCCTAATTGCATTGATAATACAATCCTGTAACTCATTCTGCCATCATGAAGGTGGACGGACCGTCCCCATCCTCACCGCCCGTGTTTTCCTAGGAGAGACATCTGCACTCCAGCAGTGATTAAAGTGCCTTGGACAGGCCTTTGCTATTAAGAGTTCATGGCTCTAGTTTAATAAAAGATAGTATATTAAAATGGAAACCATGTTATTATCGATAAGGGCTGGACATGCTATAGAGCAGATTAAAGCCTTGATCATGCAAAGTTCAAGGTAACTGAATGCCTACTATGCGCTGATTGTTCTGCTGGATGCTTTAGAAGCATCGCTGCAGAATAACCCAGGCCTTCAAATAAACCAAGTCTGGCCTCCCTGATATATTAATATATTTAATTATCAGACTTTCAGCATTAAAGAAGATTACAATAGAGGCATCCAGTTGATTGGGGAATAGTCGCTGCAAATGATAAGCTCTTTTGAATAAAACCGATACTGGCTTAATGAGGTTTTGCTGTGTATTATTATTTTTGTTCCTGATAGAAAATCGAGTGACTGTCATCCTCCCCTACCACTCTCAGCCCTTTCGCCTACTGTAATGACCCCCTTTTCTCTCTCTCCACGGGAACTTTAAAAAATTTAAATGAATGGATTTTTTTACCCTCAAGTTTCTGGAATTCTAAGAGGGCCTGAAAGGTACATGCTCAATTACTGAGCCATGCGAACAAAAATAGGCAGCTTAGCTAAGAAAGTAAAAATAGAGAGGAGGCCTCCCCACCTTCCTGGGAGTTGCGTGCTTGTTTCTGGAAGAGGATCAAGACGTATTCAACCTCCAGTTAATTTGGCTGCTCCTTCGGATAACTTCTTCCTGGTGCCGGCGTGAGCTCAATCATTTAAAGAATTCATAAGGCTCGTCTGCGGGTCTGTGCATTGGGAAAATTCTTTATCTGGCTGGTGTGGTGTGGTTTGGACTTGTTCCCCTAGTCTGCCCCGTTCCAGACAGGGCATGTGTTTGTATCAGAGAGGCCAACAGTTCAAGCTGCACAGAACCTAACCAGCAAGCAGTCTGGTACAATACAAAATAAATGACACACTTCCTTCGTGTTCCACTTATCTTCACAATAACCCCAGGTCAGTAATAGGTGTGAATAATAAGAGCGCCCACCCCAATTTGGCCACTGCTGCTATGTGGGCTCAGTACCTGTCAGTGACCCCACCTGGCATTTGAGAGAGCAGGTCTGTCTGGAACTTTCCCTGCTTGGTTGCAGACATCATTCTCAGAACAAAGACACAAAGAGCGGTCCGCGGGTTGTTTTTGGGGTGCCCTTAGTGAATGGCACAGAGCAAAGCACATAGCAGGTGCTCGAGCTCTTCTGTTTGAAACAGCATGTAAGCTGGTTGGCAAGGGGGTTGTCAAATTGTGCAGTGGGTGAGCAGGGGACCTGGAATGTTCACCCAGGCCAGAGCCTACTACAGGGGCAGACACTCAGGGGGTTCTCTCTAAACCTTTTCCCCCAGGCCTCAGGCACGGACTTCTACCTTCCTGGTGGAACACTTTCCTTCCTCTGAAGGCCCGAGGGGCCCTGCCAGTCCCACCAGGTGGATAGGAAGTTGCTTTTACTCTTGTCAGCTGTCTCGGTGCAGGGTTTGATTTCTCCCTCCTGCCTCCTCCCCCAAACCAAGCTCTCCTCGTGCCCTGAATGCTCCGTGCCAGGTACCACCTCCAGCACTTTGCTGACAGTATTTCATGTGTTAGGAAGATGGTCCTTTACTCTTCCCACCTTACAGAGAAGCCAGGAAAGCTTGCAGTGGGTGTTTGACTAGCCTGAGTCCTAAGAAGCTGAAGGCAGAACCAAGATCCAAACCCAAGAGGTGGGCTGAGGACTCTGTATTTTTTAAAAACTTCTCCACTCAGTTAGCTAGCACTTCCCCACCCTGTCCTTCCCCCTCCCACTTGACCCACCCTGCCTTTTCCTATCCAGCTTTTCCACCCATGCTGTTCTTTTTTTTTTTTTTTTTTCTCTCGTCTGTGCAGACAGCACAGGACAGGCTCAGCCTGCTGGCCTTGGACTGTGATAACATCTGTCTGTGCTTCCTTTGTCTGGCCCATACCTGCCTTTCTGAATGGCCTTGTTAATTGCAATTGACTCTCATAGAATTTGGATGGCAGTGCTACTTGACACCAGACAATGCTGCTGACTTCTCCTCTGTGCCCCAGCTGCTGGCTGGAGGGGACACACGTGGGGTCAGAAGAGAGAGAGCACTCCTGATTCCAGTAAAATACATTAGTGCATCAGAGCTTTTCTACATGCCAAGCCTCTCTCTCTCACTCTCTCTGTCTCTGTCTGTCTCTCTGTCTCTGTCTCTCTCACACATGCTTAGGAGGTGATGGTAACATTTCTAGGAATTCACAGTGAAATGAGAAATGATGAGCAGATTTCACAGTTGTAGCTCTTGTGATGATTCAGAGCTGCCCCACCTCCCCACCCCACCTTTCCCAAGTTTTACTCCTAAGCCTGTAAAAAAGAATTTTGCAGGAAAAAATCAGTCATGTAAGTCCAGAGCGAGAGAATTGACCTATGGGGAGCTGGCAGTGGAAGCTTGCTTTCTTGTAGGCCTACTAAGTATCAGGCCTGCTTTCTGTTTAGCATGTCCTAGCACTCCTAAGAGGCAGGGTGGAATGTTAAATCAAGTGGTAAAAAAAGAAATGAAGCTGGGCCCTCCCTGGTGGCGACAGCGGGTTAAAGCACTGCACTAAGAAGCTTAAGCCACTTCCACATGAGTTCGATCCCCGCCTGCCCGGGAGCAGATCCACATGGCGTGGCAGACCTCTCCTGACCCGCCCGCTGCTCCCCTCAGCAGTGTACTTCATCGATCTTCCTGTTCTGCTCCCCGCTCTGTCTCTGGTGAATCCTCTCACCCTCCACATCTCTGGCCTGTACCCCAGTTCTGTATGAATAGACAAATAAATCTTAAAAAAAAAAAATGAAGCTGAAGGACTCATCTGCTGTGCAATGCTGGGCCGTTGTTTTTGTTTGGGGCATTGGAATAAGCCCAGGAAAGGGCTCTCAGGGCATGCAGGGACTTCTGCAGGTGGCCCGGCACGGCCAGCTCCATGCTTACAACCTTCCCTTGGGGGAGAATTACCCTCCCATTAGACAGATAAAAATACTGAGGCTCATGAAAGTAGGGGAAAAAATGTGTCCCAGTCCACACAGTTGGCTCATTACTGACCGGGGGGTAAATCCAATTGGCTCAAGACTGGAGACAGGCCAGGTGGGCTTGAGGCAAGGTCTTCCTCACTCCAGGTTCCGGGATGGGCTTGTCTGGCCCTGACCTGCGTGTGGTGGAGAGCTCCTGGAAAGACAGAGCCAGGACATGAACTCATCTTCCTCCAGGACCCACAGGAAGTTGTTTCAGGGTCACAGTGCTTTGCATTTTAAATTCCACATATTGTCAGGGCAGTTTCAGAGCTATGACCTCCTAGGCAGGGGAGACATGCTGAACCCACAAACAAATTTGGGCCTTGTTCATTTAGAAAAGCAGGGTAAAAATATGACAAAGTATTGAAGGGATAAAGAGCTCTTGGTGCGTCTAGAGCATCTATGTCGTTGCTCAGCACTGTGAGTCAGCACTGTAGAAGGGGCTGCGCACTTCAAGCTCCATACTTCTGATTGCTCTTGAGTTCTGGCCTGCAAAATTGCTGGGGAGATGGGGATGGGGTAGATGGGGTAAGGCTTCTGCAGACCACATTCCCAGTTCTTTGCTTCCGCCACTGCAGTTACCTGCCTGGCCCCCTGACTTGAACACAGACTTTAGATCAGAAAGAACCACCGGCGATTGGCTTTGAGTGGAGCGTATTTTCTCATCTGTAAAAGTTGGACTCCCAACTCACATAACTGTGATAAGGGTGAGCTGTGCTGACAGCTGCGAAGTCTAGGGGCTGTGAAGGTAGGTGCTGGGAAGATGATGGCCGCACCCACTGCATTTGCCGGCCCTCCCTGCCGCCCTCTCCTTCAGAGCTCAAAGCATAGACAACCAGGGGAGGGCTTGGGAGAGAGATGCAAGTTGCGTGTTTAAACACTGCATTCTCCAAAAACTATTTTTCCCTTGAACTTGAGGGCATAATGCTTTTCATGCTTGCAATTTTTTTTTTCAGGCCTAGGGTTCCCCAGGAAATTTTCCTAAAAGTCAAAACAGGGGAGTCCCAAGCCCCAGCCAGACTTCAGTGCCAACCTGACAATAGGACCCATCCCGGGCAGAAAAAGGCTCCTTTTTAATTAGAAGCCTGGAAGGACATACCCTTTAATTGCTGCCCTTGTAGTGTCAGGGCTATCAATATTGGTGCCTCCTTCATTAATAAACTGGCAAGTCAGAAAGCTGTGCAGTGGGAGCCCTCCCCCAGCCCCTTTCCCACCCCAAGCTCCACTTAATCAACCACAGACTCGATCACACGGGAAAAAGAACATGTAAATCAGCTGCATTAATTCTCCCAGCCCTACATAGGTAGGAGGAAGGGAGACATGAAAGGCAGCCTTCATCCGTTTCCCTGCAGATGCCCGGCCCTGGGTGAACCCAAGCAAGAGGTAGTTAAACGGCCCTGCAGATTGCCCGTGACTCGGGAATGCCTGGGTTTATGTATGGATTAGCACAGTGATAGACCCTGAGTAGCAAAAGACGAAGACTAATTACCTGACAGAGCTCCCCTCCACTCGCCTGGGTCATTGAAATTAATTTCTGCTTTCAGGCTTGGCAGAAAGCAGCTGCAGAATTTCAGTTCAATACTCAAATTAACGGGGAGCCGAAATTATTTCTCTGCACAGGCGGTATTAGAGGAGTGGGTTACCAAATAGATCTTGATCACAGACACCAAAGAAAGGATTATTCCTCCCTTTTCATCAAGAACCTTAGATCCTTGGAAAGTGCAGAGGGGAGGAGGGAGGTGAAAAACAACAAGCAATTTATTGGAGAGTGAACACTTAAATGTGGTATTAAATTGGGTGTGACGTACCTGTAGGAGACCTACCCCCCCCCCCAGTAATTTACAATTGCTCTCCATTTAGTTAAAGAAAAAAAAAGTCGATGACTCTTTTGTATATACCCTATTCAGAATTCCCAGGTAAGGGGCAGCACCCCATGATCGCAGGAAGGCTTTCCCCTTACTTCAGGGGATGGAGACAGGTATGGAGTAGATGGTAGGCAGACAGTGGAGGGGTGAGGAGAAAGAGGTCAGCGGTGGGATTTGAACACAGGGCTTCTGTTTCTGTCCCTTCACGTTGCCTGTCTCTCGTGCCCCAGTGCCCTCTCCGCACCCCCCTTTGGGACCCCAGCTTTCCTTGCAGCCCTGGCAGAACCCAGCAGCTAGGCCCAGCACTCTGTGTGCTCCAGATCCAACACGAAGCGTCCAGGCCAACAGCCCTCACCCCACCTGCCTTTGTGATTTCCCCGACCCCTGAGCCACCTGAAGGGTGAGCTCTGGCCAGCTCAGCCGTGTTCTTGCCACAAGCTCCTGCCAGTGCACACCACAGCAGGCCATGCCACGGCCACTTCCACTGCGACCACAGTTTCTTTGGCTCCTGCTGAGACTGGTTCCACATCAGGAATCCTGGCATGAGGCACATTCATCACGGATGCGAGATGATCATCTCTTTCCTCCCCCAGCCCAGCCCGTTAGGGTCGGTCATACTTTCATAGTTAATCATAGTTAGTCTGGAATCCTACAGAGTCGAGTTCTGTGCCTCCTCCTATGAGATGGAAAACCATGGGGCTAAAGCTTACAATAGCGACACTCTTACTAGAATCTTCTGTTACTGAGAGTAGTACCCCCTGCACGAAGACTAGTACCCACTGTCACTATTACCAGTACTAGTACTCTTACTAGTGCCTACTCTTACTGTTACTAGTACTGCTGCCCAAGTACCTATGCTTGCTAGTACTATTCTAGTATTTATTAACATTATGCTCCTATGCTACTGTTAGGATTGCTAGGGCCTCCTGCATGGGTTATAATACATATTCGTGCTGCTCTTTCTGCCCCTGGTAGCTCGAACTACATAACCCATGAGAACAGCCTCTTCTTCTTTCACCTGAAGTGACAGAAAAGCTCTACACAACTGTCCAGGCCCAAGAAGACCCAAAGGTGCCATCACATAGAATCCTCATGGCCCTTTTGCCTAAGAACTCCTGTGACAAATGTTTTTAGAAAAAAAAAAAAAAAAGATAGCAGCTAACATTTATTAAACACTTACCGTGCTCATATTTATATAAAAATAAAAATCAACCTTGACAAGGCTTTATGACTGGTGACACTGGAGCTATAGGAGGGTCCGTGAGCTGCACACACCCAACAGCCAGCTGAGGGCCGGCGCGGGTTCTCGAACCCTGGTCTCTGACTCCAGGACCATAAGGTAGCTGGTGCCCATTTGCGTTTTGAGGAGTCATTCAGAAGTGGCAATTAGGCCCCTTCCAACATGTCCAGCTTTAAACCTGTGACCTCGAGGCAAATGACTTCCACATCTCATTACCACTCCCCTGAGCCGTCGGGCCCCCAGCGGGTAGGGAGGTTAATCAGCCACGCACTGAATCTGCTTATAAGGCTGTTTCATGTACAATTTTTATATCTTGGCTCCTAATAATGGTCCCATTATAAATGATTGTCTCACTATGATATACTGGTTCCTCGCCTTCTAGGAACTGATTTAAAAGGAAGCTTGGACTTCTTGTGCCCATAGAGTTTATTCATATTGCTCTTTGCTGGCTCAGCAGCTGTGTGGGGGACAGCCCCTTCTCCACCAAAAATATTTTCTTCCCAGTATGAGGCGGTTGCCACAATTAGTAACCCCCAACTCACTTGGTATCTTGATAATAGTTTATAGGGAAAAAAATCAGTATTCCTCCCTTTCTCATATCTCCCCTCTCTCATACCCCCCAAGCTTTTCATCAGACAGGTCATTCAAATGGACAAATAAATGTTCACCCCAAGTATGTCGCTTTCCTCTTCTGTATGACCAAAATATCATCATTATTTTAGGGAGACTTGGGAGAACAGGTCATAGGGGAACAATAGCACCAGAGAGGGAGTGTATTTTCAAACCAGAAGTCCCAGGCATGTTTATCCAACAAATACGTATTTAGTGCCTATTATGGGTCAGGAGTATGAATGTACTGCTAAGTACTGTGGGGCAGAATTTATGAGCATAACACACATCCAGAAAATCTGGAATGCATGTTAGGAATATAAATAGGCACAGAAATAGGAATTACTAAGAAAATTGCACTTTGTGGAATTCTTTGTACTAGTTATTATTAATATATGGATAAGTTTTTGTCCTAGTCCTCAATAAGTTTAAAATCAAGGAAATCAGTAAAGGGGGCTTTGTTTCCTCAAAAGTTGGGTTGCATTGAATATATAAAGTGTCTTAAATTGTTCTCCAAACCCCCATACTAAGCAATGCTATTCAGTGACAATTATCTTCCTTCTGTTCTCAGAACATGTCCAGCTATTCTGCTAGGTTTTCCCGTGGGCTGCTTCCTCTCCTGCCATGGTCTTGTTCCCATCCCTCCTCCTCACCCTGTAGTTCTCAGCATAAATGTTCCTCCAAGATGCCAGTCCTCACCAAGAGTACTAGCCTCCAGTGACTGAGGTAATCAGAGACCTCAGTCTCAGCAGCTTAAACAATATGAATGTATTCTCTTGCTGTCCCAGAATTTGAATGTTTGATATGGATCTCACTGGACTGACATCAGTGACTAGGTTCCTTCTGGAGGCTCTAGAGAATGCATTCCAGTTTCTAGGGGCTGTTTGCATGCTCTGCATGTCGCCATCTTCCAGACTTAAAGCCAGCAGTCCTGCACCTTTACTCTCTCTGACTGTGCTCCTCGGAGCAAACTCTACTTGGCTGGACCCAGGGATTCAGAACATCTCATCAAAAATCTGTTATTTTCAGATTTTGGTTCAGCTCTTCCCTATGTTGACCCGAATCTTCCTTCCATGACCTAGAAATTAACTTCTCCTTTAGGAGACGAAAATCCAGTGTCCAAATCTGGAGTTGACCAGTTGACCATTTTTGGTTTCGTTGAAAGGCATCCCTAAATCCACATGTGAAAATATTTGCATACATGGATGTCATTTGGCCATCCTGGGGTTCCAGAACACGTCCAGGGGTGTGGACTGTGGAAAGGAACATTTCCCAAAGGAATCGGTGTCTTACTAGGAGGATGAATAAACGCTGTCCAGGCAAGCACATGAGCTGTGAAGTGACTGCCCTTTTAACTTGTTGCTTATTTCTCCCACCTTGGAAACTGGCTGGTTACTCTGGTGTCACCTGTCTCTACACATTTACATCAGCACACAAATTAGCTGTGATGATATGGTAACTGTCTCTTTTCAAGATACAGTGAAATCATTTGCAGAGCACCTTTGGGTTTGTATGGACACCAAACGCTATACGAGGCCTGACCCCCACTTGATCAAGCCTTCACTACTATGTTGTAGAGGGTTGGCCTATCCCTCCCTAATTTATAAAATAATAGCTACAGTTTCTGGAGTGCATACTAAGCGCGAGGGTTCACCCCAAAGCCCTAGCGTGTAAACTCGCTTACTCCTCAGAACAACCCAAGGGCAATCAGAACCTCCTGGCTGTGGGTGGCACAGCCAGTTTAAACCCTGGACCCATCACAGAAGCTTCTCAAAGAGACACCTAAAGTACATTGGCCAAGGCTGCTGACATCCAACCCTGTGTTTTTCCCCTGGGAGGTCCTCTGCCCTTGGCTCCCCGCCCCCAGCTCCAGAGCTAGAGGTTTTTATTGCTACTTTTTGAAGAAAAAAAATTAGCAATTACTTTGGCAGAAACTTTATAAGAATGGCAAGCTTTTCTTTTTCATTTGCTTTAGCTTAGTCTTTTCCATTATTCATTTGGCTTCTTGAACCCGTCTATCTCCGTCCCATACTTATTCTTATTCTCCCAGAACAGGTGTGTGGCATCTTGGAGAAGATGAAGCCAGAGAAAAAATCAGCCAGACAGGAATTATGTTGAAAGATGACTGAATAAATTACCACCTCCCAGGAGCTGTATGAAAAACGGCTGTTTCTTCATGGCGTCAAAGCACCTTTTTCCTCCCTAATTCACATGTATTCCGATACAAAGGCTGGCAGTGACAGAGAACCAGTTTCTAGACTATGGGGCCTTCTGAGAATGTGGTGCCCCAGTGGAGACTGGGGTGGGTGGCCACCCTCTAACAGCCAGGGCCCCTGTACTCTCCTCTTGAGGAAGAGTTTTCATCAGCAGCATTATCATGGCAGGTTCTGGGGTGAATAGTCACTGAACGATCTGGATAATGAGAAACTGAAGATACAAAGAACCAGTGATCAGAGCATGTATGTCAGTAGAGCTCCGAGTCACAACCTCTACTCAGCCCCCAGGAAGCCAAACCGCAGCTTCTGCAGCACGCAACTAACATCAAGTCTTGGCCAGTCACACCGAGTTTCCCTACCTGTAGTCCCCACTTCCAACTTAGGGCCAACTACAACAAGTGAGAGAAGCTCCCACACCAGTGGCATAGGACACCACACTCTAGTGAGCCCGCTTTCAGCTCCCCCAGGTCAGGAACTTCCAACCAGGGCACCTGGTGCCTTCTTTTTCCTGTGTGAAGCTTCCCATGCCCGCCACAAGCCTTTGTGTCTCTTCCAGTCATCAGCTAGGAAGGTGGTCCTTGCTAGAGCTAGCTCTGAACAAGCCACCTGTTTTTTCTCGTTTGCATGATCTCTGATCACTACCACACTCACCTTGTACTAACACCTTCTTTCACACAGCTCTCCCCCTCATACCAACACACACCAAAGACCTGGATCTCTTTCATCTCTCAGCTTTCTCCTCCTCTTCCTTGTCCTTTTCTTCTGGTTCTGGCCACTTTTGGCTTCCATTAGAATATGGAATAATGTTCCTGTTGTTGCATTATTATTTTATGTGCTTTGTTGGATAAGTTGTGTGCACTCATCATCATTTAGCCATTAGGGCAGCCTAACAAATATACATTTAGCTCCCTTTCACAGGTCTGGTTCATGAACAATCAGAGGTTGGAATGAAATGGCCTTGACTTTCCACTGCAGGAAGGATACAAACTCTTCTTGTCTGGTTGACTGGCAGACTCTGGCCAGCAATTTGATCTACTGAGCTCAGCTATGATTTCCTGGAAGGCAGGCTCTGTTGCAGTTTACCCACATACTTCTCATACAGCTAGAGGGTGATTTAAATATCCTAGGAAAGAGAGACAAGGCAGATGAAAAATGAAAGAATGAACCCATATTAAAAAAAAAAAGAAAATGAGTTTGACTAAATTGCATGAAAGTAATCACATTTGTCCTTTTTATAGATGGATACATAGTCACCAGTGTGTCTCTACTTTATTCAAGACATACTTTGAAGATGGAAAGGCATGCGTGTCTGTGTAGCACTCTTCCTGTCTTTCAAAAGAGTTTACCCACATCTGTAAATATACAGATAAGCTCCCCTATTAAATCTCATGAGCTGGAAACACCAACTAATTCCAAATGAACACAGATCCCGTTTCATGATCTCTGTAAAGTTGGGGGTGCTGATGTCTTGCTGCCCACTGCTGTCCACCATAATGGCAACCTACTGGGGAGATGTCTTGTATTGACCCAGTACTCTGCCCAAGTCTAACGTCGAGGTGGTCTGAGTCCAGGAAAGCTGCTTTTAAATGCATTTTTCATGTATAAGTTGTTCACACTTTGGCTTTGAGATTGTGTAATTAGCATATGTTGTCACAATGATATATTTATTATAATGGAGGTGTTCTCGGGAAACCAGATTTAATAGTTTTAAATCAGAAGCCAACATGGACTTCTAGGAATTCCATTCACAGTAAATTTTATGCCTGGTGAAAGGTTATGGAATGGGTTTCCATGCCACATCTCCTCCATCCCACAAATCTCATCTGGCTTACAAAGGCCATGTGGTGGATTTTTGTGAGCTAGCTACCTGGTGCAAATAGGAAGTTTTAGAGTTTCTACTGTGACCTGCAGGACACACCTCCCAGTGAAAAAGGAGTGGGGCAAAGTGACGTGACTTTTAGGTTTATATCCTCTAACAACATGGGCTTCCCTAATGGAGAGACTCATGTACCTGGGGTGACAGAAATCTGGCCTTTCTTGTGTCCCATTGATAGTCCCTTGACTGCTGAAGGCAATGCCCATCTGTTCAGCTATTGTGCTCACAAGGAAGTTGGACCCACACCCAAGGCCCAGGTACCTGGCATTCTTCCACTGGTCTCAGGAACCCACACAGGTTTCTGATACAGTAGACACCAGAGTACCATCATCACACACCTTCTCCAGGTACACTGCCGCACTCTGTGTGTGCTTCCCCAGCGAGGTTCAACAGGAAAGGCAAAGAGAGCCCTGAGGTGCTAGAAGGCTGTGGTTCCTTTATCTCTACTGAAAAGATAAAAAGATTGAATTAGACTCTTAAATATCTGTGGATGTCAGCTTGAATACAAGCAGCTATTCAGTGTCTTACTCTGGCAGGAGAAAAGTCCCCTGGAGGTGGGAAGCCATGCAGGTCCCTGGAAATGTGAACAGATTGTTAAAATGGTATCAAAGGTGGACTGGAATGATGCCAGTCTAACCTTGCCGCTCACCCACAGTCTGGTGCTATGCTCTTGCCTTTACCTGAGAACAGCTTAGCAGTTTCTTCTGTTCCTTCAGAGACTCAGCCCACCACCTCCCAGGCCATGTCCTCTGTTTTCAGTGGCACAGGTACTTGGCATCAGTGCTTGGCTGAGGGGTGTGCCTGCAGCCACCCTAAATTCCAAAAGAGACAGTCTTCGAGTTTCACAGAGCACATGCCTTGAAATCCAACAGCAGGGTATGGAGATGGGACCCACCTCGCTGATGGGTTGAATTCCTAATGAATTTTACTCTGAGACTTGGTTTTATCCTCTCTAAAATAGGGAGTATTGTTAGCTTTTACCTGGTGATGCTATATACAGTGATAGTTCAATGACCTTCAGCATGCCTGGTGCAGAGATGGTCACGTTGCCGATGGTGTTTGATGGCAAGCTGTCCCTAGGCAGCTTGAGACCAAGACTCCAGGTTTTTAAAAACATTTTGGAAGCTGCATCTCTTGAATGCCAAATGCCATTGTGGACACTACACAGGACTGTATAGAAAGCTATGATAAATCACTCAGAGCCCTCAGCAGCTTGCTCTCCTTCCTGGTGCTTCAGGTGAAGCCACTTCACAACGTGTCTGGGGCAGCTGCTACCATGGTGCACACCAGCTAGGACTCCCCAACCTCTGGACTGATGATGCTCAAGAATGGGGTGCTGGGGAAAAGATGCCACTTTCTTTTCTTCTCAGATTCTGATTTCTCTGTGATAAAATAGGGTTGGTTAGATAAACAGGCATTGATTTATACACACATATATTTTTATTGACTGAGAATTTCTTAGCCTTTCATAACCACCAACCGAAATAAATTATTAAATTAGACCCAGCACAGGATCTGGTCTGACTTTTCCCCTCCCATTAATTTGTAATCAGTGTGGAATTCATATATCACTAATTATTTTTAAAAAACACTTTTATAGTATTAAATGATATACATATTAGAAGGAGAAAATAGCAATTGAGGCAGATGAAAGTTAAAATCTTCTGTTCTATTTGAGGTAATCACTTAGTATTTTATGTTCTTTTTTTCCCTTCTGAGTGTTGGTCTTTTAAAAAACAAGCTGAGCTCATAACTTATGTGCACATATATTCATTTTTCAAAATAGTAATATCTCATGCTACTAAACATTGTGAGGGAAAAAAAAATAATGATTTCAGAGGAGTGTACCACATCATGGAGTTTATTTTATTTCACCATTGTTGGATAGCTGGGTCATTTGCAATTTGGACACTATATTTTTTAAAAGCAATAATGCTACCTCTTTTTATCATGTACTTTTGCCTTGCGTATTTTGTAAAGTAAGCATACCCGTTGTGATGGGTGATTCTCCAATGTTCTTTCAACTCCATTGAACAATCTAAGCCCACCATGCAAAGCTATGCAGTTTGCTAATGATTGGTTTCAAAATAGACATGTGACCTAATCCTGACCAGTGAAAATGGAGGGCACGTCCAGGAAAGATTTCTTAACTCCTAAGAGTGATCACAAGGAATGGATAGATGTTCCGCTCCTTTGGGCATTGACTCAGGCTCGATATGTTGGTTTTGTCCACAACTAACTTTCTAGAACAGTGAGATAGGATGAGTCAGGACAGAAAGCCAGAAAGCATGCATTCTTTGATCCATCTCCTGGGTGTGTGATTTGCACCAAGCATTTCTACCTCTCTTGTTTTCAAAACCTCCCTTAGTAAATTAAGTTAATATAGTGGCACATGAATTAGGAGCTATAAACCCCTTTGTAAAAGTACCAGCTGGTCATACAGTTATCATCATCGATTGACCACACCAGTGATATTTATCAAGTGCCTACTCTGTGTCAGCCTCTACCAGTAATTGTTAGCTGTGGAAGTGAATAAACTGATCCGTCTGCCCTTCAGGTGCTATGTTCTACTGAAGGTGTCAGGAAATCAGCTGAGCACGCTGGGATAAAGGACCCAAGGATTTTTTCAGATTCTGATTTTTCCATGATCTACATAGTATTTTTAGGCAAGTACTTTTGTTTATTTCTTTTCAATACCTATATTTTAAATTTATTATTATTATTGCCTATGAATTTCTTAACTTTTCATAGTCCAGATCCTAAGTAAATAGATTGGACATTGTGATAAAACTGACTTTTACTTTTATCTCAAATTTTGGAAACCAGCCAAAATATTTTAAATTGCTATCCCAGGACTGCTGAGTTTTTTTTTGTTTTTTTTTTCCAGCTTCTCTACCTCCCTCCAATACCCCACTGCACATGCATACGTGTATGGGGGTTGTGCATATGGGTTCATCTGGTTGATAACCTAGAAAAGTCAATTCAGCATCTATGCATCATCCTAGTGACCACTTAAAAATAAGCCCATCACAGCACAGTGTCTGTGTTGGCATTTTGCCTTGGCTTTTCCCCCCACATAACTCTGCAGTTTCCTTAAGTCTCCTGCAGTCTTTGCACCCAGGCCGCACACTGCCCCCATCACCTAACCATACAGACCAGGAGACTGAGATTCAGAGGACATTAGTGATTTGCTGTGATTGTCAGTATTCGCCAGGTTTTCAGCTCTGACTGCTGTCAGGCTCTGCCACCTTCTGCTCCTCCCCTCCTTGCCTCTC
Organism: Condylura cristata; assembly: GCF_000260355.1. Classification (NCBI taxonomy): domain Eukaryota; kingdom Metazoa; phylum Chordata; class Mammalia; order Eulipotyphla; family Talpidae; genus Condylura; species Condylura cristata. The sequence continues at coordinate 8,600,384 of NW_004567129.1, read as the reverse complement.
AGGGTGGCGGACATGGGCATAGAATTCAGTCTGATTGCTGAGGATAAAACAGCTTATAAAATGCTACCACGCGATGCCTTTCCTTTCTGAGAAGTTGATATAATAAAGTTGGCCTGGTCTCCTCAGCCTGTATCTTGAGGGAACAAGTAAATTAAACAAGTAATTATATCCATAATGTTTTTAGAAGTTAGAAGATTTAAATATATGAATCTCATCTGAGTGTGCAGCCTTTTGTCTGTGGTGTTTCCTGCCAAAAGATCTCTTGACAGGAAATAAACATTAAAATAATCTTTAATCCCTTGTCTGGTCTATTACCATTAACAATTGATGCACTTTAATTTTGTGGGATTTTAACTACAAAATGGAACGGCTAAGTAGTGATAATTGGCTTTGGAATTATACGGTCATTTATATCAACAGAGATGCAAGAGTCTGGGAGGGGAGGGTGATTAATTATTTACTATTTCCTGGCTGTGGTTCCTATTATAGAATTTTCTGATATGTTCTGCTGTGAACAATTATCACCAAATGAAAGTAAACAAATCTGTGTTCTGAAGCCTTAGTTAGAAGTTAGACTATATTTAGGTGATGGGGCTTGGTTTCACGAACCTGTGGGCTGTGCGTTTCTCCACTGACGCCCCAGCCCCATGTTAGAATGTGGTCATCTTTGTGCTTTTTAAACTCCAAATGCACAACCCTGGGGAATGCCTTGGTTTGCCAGGAAATCACCCAAAGACAAGTCAGATATCAGTTCAGTGACAGAAGCCTGTGGGGAGGAGAGTGTGGGGTGTTCTCTCTAGTTTGCTTCACCATGATAGGGGATGGAAGACTTTTTATGTCAAGAGTAGAAATTACACTCTGCTATTCCTTGTAATGTGTATATCCCAGTCTCCCCTGACCTCCAGACTGTGGAGACTCGGGGTATTAGAACATGTTTATTGAGCAATTTTACCTTCATGCACTCATTTCTTTTTTTGTATTTTTCATGATATATGTATATACACACACACACACAAACACATATTTGCATCTTTCTTAATTTTATACTCATTTCTTTCTCTAAATAATGTCACCTGTCCTGGTGCTTTCCCAACCATTTATCCAATCATATGATTTAAATACTAGGGGCCACTATGACCCCTTCTTCCACCTCACGTCTTACCATGCTGTCTACCCTGGCCCAGCACAGAACTTCCTCTTGGTCTCGACCCTGCCAGTTGCCCTAAGCCCCATGGCATGGACGTGAGAGAGACAAAAGGGCTTCTTCCCCATTGTTCTGCCCCCAGCCCTGAAAGAATCCGTACCACAGGGCCCTGAAGCCTATACACAGTGACTATGAAGAGTCCAGGTGACTCTGTCCTTGGGATGCAGACTGGTGTTGCTAAAGCGAGAAGATGGTGGAGTGAACAGATGGTGCCAGATGTGCTCCTGAGCTAAGGCATGACCTTGGCCAGGGTTGAAGTCCAGGGCCTCCCATTGCTGCACTGGCTCTCTGCACATGCAGCCGGTCCCTGATGAGAAATTTCAGGCCCATCGAGGTCTTCCCAGTGTGTGATTGGTTCCTAGTGCCATGGAAGCATTTTCCATGCGTTTTCCAGCTTGGAGGTGTGGCCAAACATAGCTTGGGGCTTCTCCTGTGGGCCACACTGCACTTGCTCTTGATTTCTTGTTGTTATTCTTCATTACCATTAACTCATTTGGACATGGAGGGGTGGGAGGAATCATTCTCCTAAGGAAAGAGCAGGGATACTTGATAAACAGCTGTTATGCTCACTGCAGGAAGGAGCACTCACTGGTCAGGTGGTGGTGATTTTTCATTTCACACCAGAGTTTCTCAGCCTTGCACTATTGAGTCTCGGGTTGGCTAACTCTTTGTTACAGGGACTTTCCTGTGTGCACGGTAGGGTATTAGCAGATCCCTGGCCTCCAGCTAATAAAAGCCAGAGAACAACCTACATTTGCAAACATTGCCAAATATTCCCTTGAGCCAGGGGTGGGAGGAGGGGTGGAGTGAGAAGAGAAGAGTAGGGGGGAAAATCCTCCCCTCTCCTCAGTGTAGACCTCTGCTTGATAATCTTTCTCTACAGCTTTGGTGTTTCGTCTAAGAGAAAGTATTTCACAAAACAAAATAGTAATAATAAAATTGTGAAAATAAAGCCAAAGTAATAACATAAAAGACTGCTTCGGGATGGGTACGTGAGCTGGGCCTGCCCAGACACTCGCTGTGTCATTACTAATTTCATCCTCACAAGAAGCCACAAGGCAGCGTGTCTGTTTCCTGGGGCTGCAATGACACGGCACCACAAATGGGGTTGCTTAAAATAACAGAAACGTGTCTCTTCACAGTTTTGGAGGCCAGAAGTCCGGAACGGAGGTGTAGGCAGGTCGTGGGGTCTAAGGAAAATCTGCCTCAGGGCCCCCTCCCAGCTCCTGGTGGCTGCCAGCCAGCCTCAGTGCCCTGGCTGGTGATGGCAGGATTCCTTTCTCAGTTTCCGTCTTCACATGGTGTCTTCACATGGAGTCTGTGCTCCTTCCTTTGCTAAGCCGCCAGTCATTGCATTTAGAGCTGCCCGAATTTGGTATGACCTCATTTTCACTAATCCTCTCTGCAAAGACCCCATTTCCAAATGTGGGCACGTTCTAAGATCCAGGTGGACACTGTTTCTCTGTGGAAACACTATTTCTCTCACTCCAGGCAAGTGTTATTCTTATCTCGATTTTATGGATGAGAAAACTGAGGCATGGGCCCTCCCTGGTGGTACAGCAGGTTAAAGCGCTACACTATGATGCTAGCCACAGCCACTTTAGCACGAGTTCGATTACTGGCCAGGGAGCTGACCCACATGACACAGCAAATCTCTTCTGTCTTGCCCACTGCTCCCCTCAGCAATGGATTTCAGTAGATCTGCCTGTTTTGCTCCCCACTCTGTCTCTGGTGCATGCTCTCACCCCCCTACACTTCTGGCCTGTACCCCAGTTCTGTATGCATAAGTAAATAAATCTTAAAAAAAAATAAAAAGGAAACCGAGACATGGAGAGAATATACGATCACCTAAATCACAGATAACAGAGTGACAGAGCTGGCCCCACCATCCAGGCTTGGCCCTTACAGTGTGGTGGTTCTCTGAGTGTGGGCTTGAGCCAAAACCTCAGCCTGCCATGGGCACACATAAGGCTCCCACATTCTCAGGTGCAACCGCTGCATCCGAAACTCTGGGGTGGAACCCAGCCCTCACAGTAAGGCCTCCAGAGGATTCTGATGCACCTTAAAGTTTCAGAAGCTCAAATCTAAAGTGCAACATAAGAAAAAAATATCTTTCAAAAGATCATTTGCATCAGTTGCCAAATGATTCTTAAGTGTACTGGGCTTCAAGCACAGGCTGCTCTCTACTTAGCAGGCTGGGCCAGGAGAGTCCTGCTTAATTTTCTAAAGGTCCTTTTCCTCTTTTCTACCAGTGGTGAAAGTGTGTGAAAAATCACAGCGTTCACAGCTTTGCCTATATGAAGATAGAGAGCACCACGGCAAAGATGAATCAACAAAGTGTTTCCACACGTCACTCTGCTTATTTGAACATGGAGTGTGGCCTCCCTTAGATGTTCATTTCAGGAAAGCAAACCCCCTTTCCCCCAGGCTTCCATTTCTCTCTCTTCAGCCGCCTGCTTATCCCAAGAGCCTTCCCTACCAGGAATTTAACACGCCATTAGTGCATGTAATAAAGTCAAGTCATTTTAGGCTCATCGGTACATTGTTAATTGATCTCCGTTTCCTATTATTTCACCTCAAAGCAAACACATCACTCACCACCATGACACCACAGTTGTTTATCTCCTCTGTGACAGTACCTGCTCTCTTTATTGTGCCTTCATTCTCTTCTCCTTCAGCAGGACTGCCTCTCTCTGTTTACCATTCTAAATTTGACTTTTATTCTAAACTATAGGCTATGTAAAATAATGTCATCAGCAGGGGGAGGTTATTACTCTGTCAAGTGGTAGATGCAGACTGGCCACAGAGAGCCTACCTCAATTCCTTTCTGGACCCCCAAGGGGCATATCTATGACAGCATCCTTCTCAATTCTTCTCAGTTTGTTTGAGGAGGTTTGGTATGGGCTTGGGCAGGGGGGTGGGTGGGGAGGGGGCAGAAGGAAATTGATGACAATGGCATTTTTCCCAGGATAAGAAGGGTCACCCAACACAGGATGAAGCACAGGGACCCCACTTTAAATTTCTCAACAGGAGAAGTCCCAGGAATGAGATTGAGTGATTACTTTCCAAAGCTCCTTGGATCCCTTATGAGCTAACCCATAAAATAAAGGAGGAATTCACGGTCCTGGAAAAAGTTTTTGTTGTCACTCTGTTTTGGCTTGGGTTGTTGTTATCACTGCTGGCTACCCTATTTAGGAAAAATAAACACTAAAAGGCACAGAAGCTCCTGACAAAAGTTTCAAATCTTTTCATAAAATGTAAAGCAAAAGTTTTACATTCATCCTTTATTACCCACCCTCTCACCCAAAGAAAACACCACTAAAAGTTTATTGCGGATTCCTGCAGAAACATCTATGCATTTACCATCAAATACAGATACGCGTAGCCTTGTTAAAAATGTATGCAAGTGAGTCCGTTGAATAAATATTTTTCATTACTTTGCTCTGTTGTTGTAAAAATATCTTGGCGATTATTTGCTACCAGCACATGTAGCTCAACCTTCTAATGCACCGACTGCATAATATTCCATCATAGGGATGCCCATAATTTATTTACTCATTCCTCTATTGACAATCCTGTGTTTTTGCACACGACTTGGTAATGAACTCCCCTGCGTATGTATTTTGTCAGCTTCAGCCGGGATATCAGAAAGGTGATTTTCCAGTCACAGAAGTACAGGAACAAAGCCATGCACATCTTTGAAATAATTCATCCTCTAGAAATTGCCAGATTGTCCTCTAAAGCGGTCGCACCAGCTTCCTCTCCACCATCCTTACAGGGGAATGCCTGTGTCGCCTCAGAAATTATCTCCAGCCGCAGCGGCAGAAGAGGGGACCGAATGCCATTGACAGGTGCAGCAAGTCAGCACTCAGCACCCCATTTTTAAAATTTATGTTGCTATCATATTATCAGGTTCTTATGAAGCGACCACTTCATAACACTGTATTGCCCGTTCCCCAAGCCTGGCTATTTTTTTTCTCCTTTCAATACATCACATTGATTTTCTGTATGACTTTATCTGCTTAATACAAAGTGGGATTGAACAGTTATTTGTCTGGATTTGACCATTCCTTATCAAACATTTATGATTTAGCTTTCGCCGCGGCATCTTCTTGTAAGGTGTTTCTTATTTTTATCTTTTTCCGTAAAGGTAGGATTGTGTTGACAGCCCTGTAATAAATCTCTCTTGAAAGAGGCATGGTGCAGGGGGGTGGGAAGAAGGCGGGGGTTCTGTGCATGGGCTGTTTGAGGAAAGGCTGCAAGGAAGGGCAGCGGGAGTGTTTCTGGCCCAGAATCGTCTTGTAGTAGGGCTGGAGACTTTGGGGTTTGAGATGTATTAGGATTGGGGGTTCAGAGAAGTCCGCCACTTCAAGGATGAATTGTCCAATAAGTAAGCAAGGTTGCTATAGCCCAGGCCAAATCCTAGCACCATCTCCTGCCCACACCTAGAATAAAGTCACAGTCAGGGTCAGGCAGGGTCACCAGCATTCCCTGGGATTCTTGGTTGGAATGTAATTTGCATAAAAGGGACTAGACCAGCAGGAATTAACAGAACTTAATGAGAATTCCATTTTTTTTTGTTGTTGTTTTAAGATTTATTTATTTATGCATACAGAAATGGGGTACAGTCCAGAGGTGCAGGGGTGGCGAGAAGATTCACCAGAGACAGAGTGGGGAGCAGAACAGGCAGATGGATGAAGTACACTGCTTGGGGGAGCATCAGGCGAGACAGGAGAGGTCTGCTGTGCCATGTGGGTCATCTCAGGACGGGAATCAAACTCACAATGAAGTGACCACACTTGGCTTAGCTTCACAGTGCAGCCTTCAACCCCTGCACCACCAGGGAGGTCCTCTTTCTCTTTTTCATTTGCTCACTTTTTTCTTGTTAAGAGCATTTGTTAGATTTCTAATAGAGAAGAGAGAATTAGAAATATTCACTTTGTTCTAGAGTGCTTTATGGGGTCCCTACTATGTGTGGGGCATCCTGCCGATGGTACCAGTCCCAAGGATACAAGAATGAATACAGCAATGTGCTCAACAGAGGGAGCCAGACCACCCTGGTCTTGTGTCCCCTTCTGTGCAGAGCTGGGTGACTTAGCACACATCTTTTGTGTGTGTGTGTGTGTGTCATCTGTCCATTTCTGTGGATGAGAATTCAGTACGATTGAGTATCTCTCTCAGACTGTAACCAAGGGGCAGCAGAGAGGATGGTCTGCTCCCAGCTCACACTTAGGGTGTTGGCATTCTATGTCTTTTGGCTCTGGTTGGCCTTCTCTGTCCCTTACTGGTTCCTTGTAACTATTATTAGTTGATGTTTGCCACGTGAGCCCCTCTAAAGTGCAAATCACAACATGACAGCTGTCTTCCACCAGAGAGCCAACAGGAAAAAAGGTAGAACCAGAATTTGCAGGGATTTAATCCCCAGATGTGAACATCCACCACCTAATTTAACTTTTATTTGAGTTATAATGCAATGTTACCACAGCCTTCCTATTAAATTATACAGTTTGGCAGTATTAGTATGGTTGTGTATCTACACATCTGCTCATAGAACGTCTTCATCGTCCCAAACAAAAGCCCCATGTCCATAAGTAGTTCCTTCCCATGCTCCTTTCAGCCCCTGGCCACCACTAATCAGTCTACTTTCTGTTTCCTCGGATTTGCATCTTCTGAATTCTTCAATAAATGGATGATGGTATATGTGACCTTTAGCTATTGACTTCTTTCACTGAGTGTCATGTTCTCAGGTGTGTACCATCATTTCATTCACCCTTATTTTTTATGATCTGGCAATAGTCCATCTTATGCATGGTGCATGGGTGGATCACATATTTATCTATTTATCAGATATTTGATATCTCCCTACCTTTGGGCTCTTATGAATAATGCTACTGTGAACATGTGATGTACATTTTTCTGTGTGTGACTCTATGTTCTCATTCTCTTGGGAACCTATGAAGGACTGAAATTGTTGGATTGTATGGTAAGGCCATGGTTGTGTTTTGAATAACTTCCAGGTTGTCTTCCATAGTGATTGAATGATTTCATGTTCCTCCATTCGTTTTGGAGGGGTCTAGTTTCTCTGTACCTTTGTCAATACCAGTTGTCTCTCTGTGAACTCCTAGTGTAACTCCTAAGAAGTACAAGTTTTTTCTTGATTCTCAGTTTTACCTACCTGAGAATACTGGACAGTTCTGTGTCAGGGTCTCCAAAAGCAGTAAAGGTGAGGCAGGCCATAGTTTTGTTTGTGTTTTCATCCCTGGCTATCACATGGTATAGTAGCAGACCCAGAGTAACCTCCCCCAAGCCCCCAGTGCTCATCTTTACAGAGACAGAGATCCCCCACCCCCGGGTTTGTTTGGGAGAATTTCATTCAGAGTATGTGTGTTCTTATGTACATACATAAGATGGTAGGTCTTGTTGAAAAAAAGGCACAAACATTCATGATAGCTCTTGTTGAGAAAAGGGTCTGACCCCTTCTGGGGTCACTGTAGATCTGGTCCCATTCTGTGATCTTGAAGCTTTCTAAAGCACACAGTTATGCTTTCCCACACCCAGAACTTCTAAAGCCTGTGTGACTGGACTGCTTCATTTCTGTGCCACAGCCATTTACCGGGCCCCTGGGAGGTTTCATCTGGGCGACATCAGTAACAATCCCAGAGATACCCCAGAAAATCTATATAATATAGCAGGTCCATTGTTCAGAAGGTGGGTCCCTTTATATGTGTTTATGAGGCAGTTATAAGTGTACTGACTTGCCTGATGTGTTGATGACACCTTTCTGGTATTTGTTTATTGTTTTATTTATTTATCTAACTGCCATTTAACTAGCAGAGACAGATAGAATGACTGGTGATAAGTTCAAAAGGGGAGCTATCTGGAACACAGAGGTCACTCTTTATCACTATATACAATGGGTCTTATTCTAACCATCATAGAAGCCAGAGGGAGTGTGAAAGCAAGAGGCTGAAATGGTTGGATTCATACTTTTACTATGGAAACAGCCTAAGTGCCTCAGAACAGAGGAGTGGATCATGAAGTTGTCGTATAGCTCTACACAATGGAATACTACTTAGGGATCAAAAAGATAAGCTCATGCCATTTGCAGCAGCATGGATGGAGCTTGAAAGGAGAATGCTAAGTCAAATAAGTCAGAAGGAGAAACATAAATACCAGATGCTGTCAATAACATATGAAATACAAAGTAACTAAACAGTAAGAGAAAGACAAACTAAAAAAAAAAAAAAAAAACTAACTCTAGATAGCTGACTAGAAAACTGAAGCACCAGGGGGCGGAGGGGGCGGTAGTGGGGGGAAAGGAAATTACAAAGAGGGAAGAAAGCACAGTGGTCTGTGGTGGTGGAATGTGGGTAAATTGGTGGTGGATGCCCTATGCTTGTAATATCTGATGGGAGTACCTTCGATATTACCTCAGTTAAAAATAAATGAATTGGCCCTCCCTGGTGGCGCAGCGGGTTAAAGCACAGCATTGAGAAGCTGGAGCCACATCTGCATGAGTTCGATTCCCGCCTGCCCTGGAGGTGACCACATGGCGTGTCAGACCTCTCCTGACTAGCCTGCTCTCCCCTCAGGAGTGTACTTCGTTGATCTGCCTGTTCTGCTCCCCACTCTGTCTCTGGTGAAGCCTCTTACCGCCCTTGAGCCTCTGACCTGTAGCCCAGTTCTGTATGCACAAATAAATAAATCTTTAAATAAAAAAATGAATTAATTAAAGAACATAATAAAAATAACAGCCAGGGGCCTAAGAGTCACAGGGACATGGGAATAGAGAAGGAGGTTGGGCGCAGGGAGCCTGACCCCACTGAGTTCATTTCACTGTAATTATCTATCTGTTAGCCTCTTTCTTGCCCACTGGACTGCAAACCCTAACTCTTAATGCCCCCCTTCTTATGCCCAATGTGTCCTGCCCATCCCATAGGCAGGTGTCTTCTGCATGCTACATCATGAATGTTGGCTATTAACCCCCAAGTAGAAATGGCAGGGGGGAGAGAAAGCACGCAGGGCCTAACCATGGATGCCGGGGGACTCTGACTCCATGGAGCCTCGAGCAGGCTGAATCCTTCAGTCTGTTGCTTGAGAAATGCCTGTTGTCTAAAGCCCAGTACTAGAAGGGATACCCAGCTTGTAAAAGTCTTCCTTTGAAAATACGAGCAGAAAGAAGGGCCTGCAGTGTCAAACCCTGCTCAAATATTTTCTTTTCCCACCACTTTCCCAAACGAACACCTATATTGATATTGGTGCATCTGGGAAGAGTCAGCATGTGGGGCACCAGCAGATTAGAAATTTTGTGTGGCCATACATTATATGTCCCCCCTGATTGAGGCTGGTGGAAGCTATTATTAAAGTGTGAGTTTTCTCAATTATTAACAATTATTAAAAATTGGAAAACAGATTCAAGGGAAGACAGTTGCAGGCAACCAGAGTGTCTGTAAATGTGTGTGTGCACACACAATACAGAATTTGCCGAGCATGAACAGGCACTTACAATGTGACTAGAATTGGCCCTGTCACGTGTCAGCCTAATAGCCTAAACCCTGGTTCAATACAATGAACTTGGGAAGGTTTGCTTAATGAAGAACTGACGCTTTCTGTACAGTGCCTGCATTCATCAGCCTGCATCCTGTTCATTACACTACAAAGGACTGCCAATGGGAATTGGTAGGGCCATCTATTAGGTAAACGTGATGGGGACAAAAGACAACAGAGGCCAGGCCTTGTGGAATTTTCTGTGATGGTTCCTGTGACTGGAGGAGCGAACCCGGGTGAGGGGAAGCATGTTTCCAAGGAGGAGGTGTGGGCTTCCACAGCCTCAGGCTATTCTGGCTCTGGACCCTGCTGGATACATGCATTCCATGGCAACCTAGAGGAGAGTTTGCACTTATCACCTGCATTTTCCTACCCATCAAGGGGTCACTAGGGCTTCACATAGTTAGGGGACTTCTCTCAGCATCTGGGCCCAGTTCTGTGCTACATCTACACTTCCCTGCCACATGTCTCTCTCTGACCATGAAACCTGGGTGAAAGTAATGTTTTTCTCTTTGAAGCAGAAGCTTGAGGAGCCTGTTACAGGACAGGGAGAAAGGGGCACCCCGGAGCCCCCAAACCTGACTGCTCTAAATGGGTTCTGCCATCTGCCACATCAAGACATAAGAGCTTTAATGAAAAGGAGCTTTAATACAATGAGTATGCAATACAGAAAAGACAAAAATATGATTGCTAAATCAGACACCTGACGTGACCCATCCCCTCATGGGCAAAAGTCCACCTAAAAGGGACTGGCTAAAAGCAAGGCCTGAAAGCCCACCATAAGGCTAAAGCACCTTCTGGACGGGACCCATAGGAAAGGGTCAGAAATGGCCAGACAAGTCTGGGAGGAAAAGAACAAAATCAAAATCAAGATAAACTCTGCCGTAGTCAACCTTCCCACAGGTCTCTCACCCACATCTGTTTCAATCAGTCCAGTGCCAAGAAAAAGCATAGTTTCTTCACATGTCTCTCTCTGTTCCATGTGGCTTTCTCATGTCTCCTCTGGCTCTCCATCCTGCTTCTTTCTTCTTCAGACTCCTCTCTTCTCTGCTCAGCTCCATCCTTCTGAGTGGGGCAGGGAACCTGGATCTTCTCCTTTTCCTGAGGGACCCCCCTGTTACAAGCCTAGTGTGTGCCACACTCTCCACCATGCTGACTGGCAACATTCAGATACCCCCTGCCCTTGCACAGTGGGTTCTGGAGGAAGGACTGACACGGACTTGGAGAAATAAATTGTGGCCTAAAGATCCTGAAATACTAGGAAGGATTGCTCATTACAGCATCAGTGCCCTGCCTCTCCTGACTGCCTGTGCCAGTCATCATGCAGCTAAGAGTTCTGCTTGACCATCAAGACACCAAAACAGTGGTTCACTTCATGACATGCTATTTGGAAAGATTGGAATATTTTAATGTGGCTTTGTTAAACAAAAATCACTTTTAATCTGTATTGTGTCAGTCAATTTCAACTAGCCTCTAGAGCCACTTGATGGGGCTACCCATGTGAGCACACAAGCAGATCCCTGTGCCTCCGTCATTGAAAATGCAGACAAAACAAGATCTGCTGATTGGCAAGGTCATCTTGGGAAGGGCCAGCAGGCCCATTAATTCAAGGGGGATTTACATCAGTTCTATCTGTCTCTTACCTAATGGGACTGTTTGGTTGTGTTCTTTCCTGGAGAGATTAGTGATTGAAAGGAGGAGATTTAGAAAGGAGAGATAAAAGTTTGCATTTAATTCTCAGGGTCTGCAGTCTCCTAAGAAGGCTGCCTAGAGAGACTCCATAGTAAATTCAGACTTAAGCCAGAGGACAGCTTCTCTCAAGACAGAATTGACTTCCAGGTGGTGACATTTCCATAAGAAAGGGACTTTAAAGGGTTTTAGGGAGATTGGGTTGTCTTTACCTTATCTCTTTACCCTGTGATCCAACTGCTGATTTAAAAGTCCCTTAACTATCATGGGGATCTTGAATATAGAATCTTCTTGTATTTGTTTCTTTGTTTATTTTTGTCTTAAATTGACTGATTTCCCGGATTATTTTCCCCTTCCCAGCCATCCTCCCTACTTTTCGCAGCAGGCAGTCTCCCAAAGAAAACACTGTCCAGTCTCCTTGGAGTGGTCCCAGCTGTTCAATGGGAGTTTGTAGCAAAGTACTGAGGACAGTGCCTGGCATCCAGCTGGTGCCCGTTACCTGGCAAAATGGAGAAAAGCCATGAGTCTCCTTGTCCAACTGATAGTATTCCAAGTCCAACTTATACTATTCCAATGCTGCCCCTCCCCTCATTTGTGCAAACTGCATCTTCTTATATCACCTTGCTCTGCCTCAGTTGGCTTTTCCCAAAATGGAGACAAAAGAAGTGTTTTAGCATAACCCCTGCCTCTAAGGAAAATGTCAACACTGTTCTTTACTATTAGAAGTGCACATTGATGGGGCAGTAATGGGGTATGATCTTTGCCACTTGAAAATGAGTCACCATTCTGTCAGCTACCAGTCCCAGAAAATCCTGGCTGGAGGAATCTGAATCAGGGAAGCAGTTTGTTATCTCATAAAACTGTGAGTCCTGGCTGGGGCAGTTCTGGTGGTGTGGGCTTCGGGGTTCCAGTGCAGTGTGTCCCCACACAGTGGTGGTGCCTCCAGAGTGGGGCTGTCTGGAACTCTCTGTGATGGATTCCAACATAGGAATGTATGTGTTTGTGGAGTCAGACACAACTAGAGTTTAATCCTGTCCAAGTTTAAAGACTCTGTAAGCACAGGTTCCTTACCTCTGGTGTAGAAATAATGGATTTGTGATGTCATTGTGTGGCATCATAGTTAAGGAGGTTGGTCATTTATTCCGCATGGTGGTTGATTGGGCAGGTGCTGCAGCGGCTCATGGTAGGAGTCCCTCTCCTACAGCTCACATCCAGCACCACCACCACAGCTTCTGCCACAGAAAACAGAACAAAAGGGCTCACTCTCCTATTTAATTAAAAATAGGCTCACAAGGACCATCACTTTTATAAACCTCCACCAATGCTTAATACAAACATCATCTATCATGAAAGGAATTTCTTTTATCCCACTCTTATGAAGACCTGTGTGTCTTCATAAATTTTCTTACTCTGTTTAGTGGGAAAGAAAAACACTTTCTATGTTTGCTAGCAGCTTCCCTGAGAATCCATGGGAGGATTTGTCTACAAATGTTTGCATTTAGATTGTAGGTTTCTCCTCCTAATAGCAGACCATCTTTCCAGAAGCAGACCTATCTGTCTCTTTTAAAACAGTTTTTACTTGGGCAGTTGATATTAGTGTTTAATGGATTATTTTTATATAAATACACTTTTTAGGCTCTACTTTCTTTAGAAACTTAAATGTAATAATGATTAAAACCATAGGATACTGATCAGAATACCCTGTACCTTAATCCATTATTCTAGTAAACCTTGTTGACCAATCCCATTTTGTTTCAATCTTGTTTTCTTGTGCAGCCTCATTAGTCTATGCTGTAAGACATTGGTATATGGCTGCCCCCTCCCTTTTCATTCCTCATCAGTTCCTAGGATGTTCCCTGGATGCTGTGTAGCACACTGAACACTGCTTTTCCTCAGCCAAAACTCTTCTTAAAACATACTTGACACCAAAGCCACACACCCACGAAGACATGCATTATTTTCTGTAGTAGTCCTGCCTTCCCAGGTATTGACTAAGTACTTCATAGTCAAGAACCATAAAATGTCTCTAGGCAGATAAGAAAGTCTTCACATTTCCATCCATTATCATCCAAGCACCATTCATCATGTTCATACTCTGCGTGACACACTGAGGACTGTAGAATGAACTATGATCCTGCAGTTCAGCTAGGGCAAGGCATCTGAACATGATGGGAACATTCTGTATGACAGATGCAATGACAAAGTATCAAGAAATTACGCAGACAGAAAGGCATGGTTATCTTTGCCAAGTACAGGTGAAGGTGTACAAAAATACAGAGGTGATTTGGAAATTATACCACTGAGAAGATCAGGCATAAAATGAGTTGTAGATTCTAAATGGATGTTTGTAGGTGGACCACTTTGGGAAGGTGAGCAGGGAAAGAAAGGAAGAAAGTGCATTCTTAGCAAAGGGAACATCAGGTGCAGCAGGCAGATGTAGGTGTCTTCACCCTGCTGAGACACATGATAGTTACTTGATAAATTCCCTGATGGGTTATCTCTGTCAGGGGCTGGTACAGGAAATGGAAACCTATTTTTTACAGCATGAGATTTAATAAAGGAACTGTTGTACTCACAAAATTGTCAGAAGAGTTGAAGGAATGGTTTCAAGGTTGATCTCTAAGAGTGGCACCCAAATGTGGTCCTGTAGGGAATTCAGCTGAAGCTGAGCCAGAGGAGTAAGCCACTGTCACCCCAGGAAGCTAAAGGATGTGCATCAACACATAAGTACATAGATTCCTTTGCACATATCCTTGCCTGCCAGGAGGAAATATCCCAAAGAAATATCCCAAAGAAGAATGGATATAGCCCTTCCTTTACTTCACCTGCCCATGTCATACCTGTCAGCACCTCACCTAAGTGCAGCAGATTCTATCCAGGATGTAGCTGCAAGGGAGTCATGGAAGGGCAGTTTCTAGCTTTTTTTTTTTTTTTTTAAGATTTATTTATTAATGCATATAGAACTGGGGTACAGGCCAGAGGTGCAGGGGTAGTAAGAGGATTCACCAGTGACAGAATAAGGAGCAGAACAGGCAGATTGACTGAAACACACTGCTGAAGGGAGCAGCGGGAATGACAGGAGAGGTCTGCTGCACCATGTGGGTCACCTCACGGGCCTAGGATCACACTGATGCTGTAGTGGTTGCTGCTAGCTTCATAGTGCTGGCTTTAACCCATTTTGCCACCAGGAAGGGCCTAGTTCTTAACTTCTTTAACAAGAATATAATCCAGGGATAATGTTGTCCCTCAGGGGACATTTTAAAGTGTCTGAGACATTTGGTTATCACAAACTCAGGGTACATATGCTACTGTCACCTCATGGATCAATCCAGGGATGCTATTCAACACCCTACAGTGCACAGGACAGCCCCCACCACTTAGAACGATCCAGATCTAGATATCACACTGCTCCACAGGTCAAAAACTCCAACCTAGCAGCAGAGTGAAAAGAAATCACATGAATCATTCTAAATTACCCAGCACAAATATACCTTTTTTTCCCAATCCAAAGTGTTAACATTTTTGCAGATTTGAGCTAGACTAGAAAGGTGGATTTTGTTTCTTCAATATGTTTTCCCTTGAAATTTGGATCTAGCATTTTATATAATTTAGAGTCTACCCATGTTGATTATTTTAGTGGCTCAGACAACTATGCAAAATAATCTTTATTAAGTTTTAAGAAAAGGAAAATTTAACTTCCCCTTCCTGTTGCATTTCTTCCATTTTAGTGTACCCTTTTTCATCAGCAGAATTTTATTATTAGAACAAATTCTCTGAAAATGGTTGCATTTTACCTCCCTCTTCCCCCACTAATAAATGAGGACAGTTATCTGTCTTGTTTTTCTTCTGCCTCCAGAGGGAGGAAGGAAGGAAGGGAGAATAAATGGTGGCCCAAAATCTAACACCCTATACCAGGTTGACTCCAGAAACCCGAATGTACTTGAGCTCTCAAGTACCCCTGAGTCCCCAGTTCTCTTCCACCAATGGGTTACAGGTTACCCACAGCCTGGATCATTGGAGTTGAGGAAGTTTGGAAAGGACAGCTCATAATGAGTTGCCAGCAGCTTCCCTTGTTCTCCCAGGTTCATATCATTGGATGTCTTTCTGTGCATCTCCCTGTAATGTTCCTCCCTCCGGTAACCTTCCTGAACTACCCAGTGACATATTGGTTTGTCCTGCAAATATGAAGAAAATCCATGATGACTGTATCCATGATTCTATATCCTGTTTTGGTGCCTTGCCTTATGAGGACTATCAAATCTGATCTCTTGAGACAGGAAACAGTCAAAGACCTAACTGATATTCCCGTCACCTCTCAGTGTGAACCCATTATGGGCCACAGCTTCTAAGTCCAACAGATCCAGATTCAGATTCTAGAACGATGCTGTATTCCACTGCATAGTGCAAACCCCACCGCTGCATTCATATCTATCTGAATTTTGAAACTTTATTTGTAAATTGGATCTATGCAGCTTTCACTAGGTCAGGATCCAGATGAGATCATGCTGGATCAGGGTGGGACCCCTATCTAATGAGAGTCTTTGTAAAAGGCAGAGCTGACCCGCAGAGAGGAGGTGAGGTGCAGATGCAGATAGAGGTGGGAGGGATATGTCTACAAGTCAAGATCACCAAAGATCACCAGGGACCAGCAGAAGCTGGGATAATGGAAAGGACAGTTCCTCCTGTGTCAACATGATAATCTCAGACATCTGGCCTCTAGGATTCTTCCAAGATACACTTCTGTTGTTACTAGAAGATAGAGATCACTGGTATCCTCACACAACTGCCATTTCTTAATAGTATGGTCAGTGAAATCATTGTGGAGCTCTCAGTCCCATGGTTTCCTCATCTGTAAAAGGACACCACCCGGCTCATGTTGTTAGAACTTAAGACTTAAATGAGATAAGCTATGGAAAGCAGTTTGCACAAAACCTGTTTCACAGTAAGTGACCAGTAAACGGCACCTTTATTACTATTTTCATTATTTAGAATGGAAATTTATTTAAGAATGCACAGTCAATATTCAATTACCCTCACTAATAAAAAGGAGTAGTGGTATGGGATGAAAACAGAAGAAACAGGGGAAGACTGCTTTCCATTTTAAAAAGTGGCATAATGAATACACTTCAGCACTAAACTTTTGGGTGCTCAAAGTAACTCCTTCTCAGCCTGCTCCTCCAGGAATGAATTTCAAGGATGGCAGAAATCTGCCATGAAGAAATCTGATGCATGAAGATCTCCAAGGAAGATAATTCACTTTTGGCTAGTTAACAGTTACCTATCACTTTGAGCTACAGGGTACTGGTTAAAAAACCTTTCTGTCATTTTATTTCTCAACTCCCCTTTTAGAAAAAAAAACAACAACAACTAAATATTGGCAGTCATAATTACATTTAAATAATTTTATTCAAATGTAAGTTTTAATTAAGTCCATAACCAGAAGACAAGCCAAAAGAAGTTTTTCAGGGAGTTTTGGAGTTTCTTGCCCCCATGTTCAAGGTGATTACTATAGACTCAAACCTTCCTAAACACATGCAAATGCCAAAGAGGAGCATTTATTATGAAACCACAACCAGGAAGGATGAGGTACCTATTAACATTGTATTTTCCAGCCAAACCTGGTAATCAGAAGATTTATATAATGAAGAGACCCAGAGCAGTTAAGTGTGGTGATTTCCACTAAACTGGAATGTGTGTGCCCGCTTTGGATTCACGTTTCTGTGACTGTTCAGGCTTGCCCTGGCATTCTGATGGGGAGCCAGCTAATTAGGAGTCTGGTAAGCAGCATAGCAAACTGGAGAAGCCACTTGTCTCCAAACTGGACCTAAATTGCCTGTAATCAGCTCATTCTACCCTGCATAGCTGGATTTTTTATCACTAGCTGCAAGAATAGCAAAAAAAAAAAAAACTTGAAACTTGAAACTAGTGAATGAAATTTAAAAAACTTAAAGGACCAAAGAGATCTCCAGAAGCCCCTTACTGGCCCAGAGCCCCCCATTGTGGGGTCAGGCATTTGTACAGATTACGGGCTGACAGCTCTTGAGTTTCCAATGATAACAGCCATCGGACTTGATCGGAGTTCAATGGATTTTCACTAAAATAGAATCATCGCCTTGGTGATGGATAGAAAAAGTAAAGCAATACATCCTGATAAATGCACTCCCTGCCTCCTTCCCTTCCTCAGCAGTGACCTTGTGCAATCCATAAGAGAGCAAGGCAGAGCCCTGACCACCCTCAGCGCATCGGGACTTGGGAATTTAAGTAGCTTTGAAACCCATCAATGGGGTGAAGGGGGAATGGTCTGAGAAAGCAATGGATCATGCTTAGAGGGCTCCGAGGGAAGCAGGCTACCCTGAAGGTCAGTGCAGCACGTCCCGAGGACCGTGCAAGTCCTCATTCTCATTCACAAGAGGCTGTGGCCCTGTGAGGCGAGATGAGTGGAAGACTACAATGAAATCGGAATTTTCAGAGCATGTAATTTCTTCACAGAAGTGAAAGGCATGAGAGGATGATGGGGAATGAGCCTTCACCTGGAGCAAAAGGGGGCCGGGCTGCAGTCTCCCACTCTGAAGAGCAAGGATAAGACTGCAGGTGAGGAATCACGTGTTCTGTATTCCACTCCACTTATTTTCCAAATTCCCCAGCCCTGCCATCTCAGCCCACTATGAATATGTTGGACACTACTGATTATCCCTAACAACACCAGAAACCTGACAACAACGGAGTGTCCAGGATGCTTCTGGATCAGTCCCATCCTCAAGCCTTGGTTGCTTGATGGGTATAGAAAGCTTCTGGTGGTTGAAAGGGGAAGAAGTTAAATGTTGGCAGGCGCCCATTAGTGTTGGTTACAACTTGCTGAAAGAAAATATTAAAATAAAAATTAGATCATAAATTTGGAGCCACAGTTACCAAGTCTAAAGTGCAAATTGCCAAACAAGTCAAGAGACTCATTAGCATTTTATGTAAATCAGTTATTACTGTTCTCCACTTCCTTAATTATCCATGTTATTTCAATACAACCCTTTCTTTGATGTCCCAATTCTATATTTAAATAGTGCAAGATTTCTATCGTATCCTCCCGCAGAGGTTTGTGCCATGCAAAAAACATGCCAAGAGCAGCTATTTTAGAGACTACAGGGAAATGTTTAATTGGTTCATCCCATTTGAGTTATGAGGGCGTATTACTGAGCACATAAAATCAGAAACATGGAAAGTACTAGCTTGGAGAAGTTTACTAAAACCTGCAAGAGACCGCTTGAAATTTTGCCCCCAAGACTTTTTGGATTCTCAGTGGGAATGCATTCAAAGGGAAATTTTGCAAACTTCGTTGAATTTTGCTAAACGATTGATTTATAATTGAACTATTTGGAAATACAGTCCTATAGGAGGTAGAGAAAGTAATGATAAAGAGGAGGAAAAGTACTGGGTGGGCTTGAGAGAAGAGGAAGCTTTGCCCATCTATCTGCTTTCAACTGGTTCATCTTCTCCTAAAGATGAATCACTGCACACTGGAATCATCATAAGTTGACAGACATCTTATTCTCAAATTGTCTAAAATTGAACAAGAATTCATATGTTACAGAGACGGGTGTCCTTGCTAATTAGTGAGATTTTAAATGAACAACATGACCACAGAGAACTTAACAGTATCCCTCACTCCTAAGCCAAAGGTTTCATATCCTTTGCCACCTAGCTTTATCGTTTTGATCTCCTGCACCACAACCCACCTTGTTTTTAAATACTTTATTAAAATAGAGGGGGAATCTTTGAATGCTAAATTATAAGTGTAAATGGAAGTAAGTAAGTATCTCTTTCCAGATAGTATGATCAGTATATCTGATTTATATTTTCCCTGTAAGAAAGAGAAGATCTGGGATAAAGCCACTGTGAAAGTGTATGATATGATGACAAGCAGACCCAACTTCAAAACCAACCTGTGTAACCTGGTTCAAGTCACCTAGCCCTGGGCAGCCCTTCATTGATATCTGGCTAATAGCACTTCCCTGGAAGTGTAGACACAGAGACAATGTTGATACATATACAGGCTTCAGTGGATAGTAGGTGCTCAATAAATTGTAAACTTGAGCCTTGGCTGTCAGCCAGTAACATCCCAATGTCTACCTAGATGTTTGCCTGGAGTCCTCATAACAATCACTGTGCACATTTCATAGATGAAGAAATCTGGGGTCACACAGACTCAAGGTGGGGAGCTGAGATTTTAATCCAAAAGTTGTGTGAGCTAGAGTGGTCTTTTTGCCAAGCAGTTGTACAGTTAATATTAAAAGGGGGAGGAGTAGACCCAGCATTCGTATATCCTTTATCTACTTAAATAAATAATATTTACAGAAAACTCATCTCTGTGGACTGAAACACTTTGAATATTTAATCTGACTCATTGGTTATTTATTTAACAAGTGCTTTAGTGTGGCTTTCCATGTCCCAGGTACTGTTCTAAGCACTTACAACTAGTAACTCACTTAACCACCAAGCAAATATTTATTTTGAGAGCAAGCCCAAGGGGTTGATGTAGAGTTACGGGTGCTAAGAGCCAGGAACCCTCTCTGGGCTTATGATCTCATAATTCCTTCCCATTAGCCCACATTTATGACTTTTTTTTTAAAAAAAAAAAAGTCAGTTTCATTTTCTAAAACATGATTTTCTGGATCATGCAGATGGGATGCTCACTATAGACAATTTGGAAAATAGAGAAGTTGTAATAAGGGGCAAGGAATGGAAGCTTTTAGGATCCCTTCATACATTGTTTAATACCAGTCCAAGATAATAGTGAAAAGAGAAAACATGGGACTTAGTAAAGGAAGATGGTCCAGCTTTATTTGCTTGTTTTCAGAGTCTGAGAGTACTTCAGAAGTGACTACCAGTGATCAAAACAAGCACAGAGAACTTGCCAGGGGAGCAAATACCTGAGCTCCTGTCTTCTTCATATAGCTTGCTGCCTTCTTCCATGGGGATATAAAGCTAGCACCAAGCATGGCACCAAGTGGAATGTCTCCCACACAGCCCAAAACAAAACAGAACAGTAACATCCCACAGCCCCCCAAAGAAGTCAGTCTCAGCCTTCGCCCCGCCCACCACTGGGCTGCCCGCCTCCCGCCTCATTGTTGTCGTTCTGACCTTGGTTGCGTGAACTATGAAGATTGCATGACCAAGTTTCAGTGTTTACTGTTTCCTAACTTCTTGTTGCAAAAACCTGGTCCCCTATCTGAAAAGCATCCCCTGCACCGCCAGTGACGAGTAGGGTTTCATCACCAGCAAAGCACATTGTTCCAACTCTAAAAGTCTGCAGTCTAAAATCATCATCATGTATTTTCATCAGAATGAAATATCAGGCGCTCTGCTCAGTGCAAGGCTTTATTAATGATGTGCTGTCAGGGGCTGGATGTTCTGCATATTTGCATATTAAACAGCTGAGTGAAGAAACATTCCTTTTATTGCTGCAGGGAATAAATCAGTTTAAAGCAAGTTCTCATCATTTATACTCCTTTCAGCTAAGTCTTCTTTTATTGAAATAAATTGTTGAAGTGCTTTGCTCATTCTTTGAATACTGATGAAATTTACCTTGATAGGACCTCAGGAAAAATAATATTTTCTTAAAGGTGCAGTATTGTTCCATTTTTGAGCATTACTTTAATACATTATTGATAAGATAATTTAGAAATATCAAGTGAACGAGGAAGAAAAACAGCTTTGAATAAAGGTGATGTTTCCTCTGGATGATTTTGCCAATTGCATCTTTATTGTTGGAGTATAAGCAAATTAAAAAAAAAAAAACTACAAACTAAAAAGGGAGTTGTGTTTTAAGTGAATGATCAGCTATTTTTGCATTCGAATCCCAGCAGATAGATAGTCCATCACACACAAGGACACACTGTCACCAGGTCCCCAAGCTCTCTCTCCCCTGGGCAGGAGGGACACAAGAGGTCCCAGGTAGTCAGACCGTTTTCAAATATGAATTATACCTAGCCTCAGGGTAGGGGTATAGTGGGCTGTTTGATGGAATCCTTGCAAATGTTTTGGGTTCCCCTGTCTAATCATTACCTATTATCTGTGTCATAGCTGGAAACCTATGTTCAGACCAAATATGAATTGAAAACATTTTTTTTTAAAGTCTCATTATGTTTTTGAAAACCTTTCATTACCTGCCAGTATTTTAAAATGGGGGAGCATCCACATGAAAACCCTGCCTTCCAACCTCTCTCAATCAGTCCTGAACCTGTCCCACTGCCTGGTGCTAGGGAGCAAGTTGTTCAGTCCAAGTGGAGCGGTCCTTCTCTGACAGCCTCAGTCCTGGCTATTCCCTATTGATGTTTCTCTGGTCTTAACCCTTTTGTGTGGCTTCCTTGGGCCTGCCGGCATTTATTTTGCCCATTTTGACCTATATCTTTTCTCATGGCAATGATTTACATAGTGTTTGTGCAGTATCTGGGATAGAATAAGTATCTAACAACCAATAACTATTATTAAAATAGCTGAAAACATGTAAACTTGGGGTAGTCAGTGAAATATTTTATCTCTTTCATGAGTTCTGAAGCTAGAACCAAACATCTTAGGCTTACAGTTTTAACTTTTTTTTCTAAATTAACTTTATAGCTAAAAGGTAGCCTCCCCAACTCTTCAAATCTTTGTTCAAATATCCCTCATCGGGCTCCTTTCTTCACCACTCTGTGTAAAACTACAAATATCTTTCTGAACTTTGCCCTCCTGAATCTGTCTTGCTCTACTTTTCTTTCTATATTACCTATATTGCTACCTGAAGGGCACTTCTCTATTCTACCTGTCCATTAGGTAACTGTCTCTTTCCCTCCCTTTATGGCTATTACCATAAAATCTTGGGTTTCATCTGTTTTGTTTGTCATTAGTCATAAGCAATAGTATTTCTGCTAGGCACTTTGTAGGTACAGTTGATGCTTAATAAATGTTAATGAAGTCAATGAGTGTTGAACAGAAATCACTCCTCTGGATTCTTTTAGATTGGCAAATTATCAAACAGATTGATAAGAGGAAAGCCAAAAAGAAGTTTAATAATAACATGTATACCTCATGTAGATTTGAGAAAGACTCGGCATGACTGAGTAACAGACCCACATGCTTTCAGACTATCTTAAGTGTTAGCTAGAGGACTTGGGGATTGGGGGAGGAGGAAAGGAAGGTCAGTTAGGAAGGCTATGGGGGGATACACAACTAGCAAAACCATGCAAATTAAGTTCTTCCTTCTCCAGAGAAAAGAGAATAATGACATTAGGGCTCTCAGTGCTTCCCTGCCCCCCCGACCCCCCAACCCCCACACTCTTGGAAGCAGCATCCACCAAGACTTCAAAGCCTTTCCCATGAAATCAAATTTTGCCACAAAGATATTTTGGGGTGGCAGATGCTTGTCCTTGTACATGAATCAAAGAATGAATAGAACCATGTCATGGTGTATTACAGTCTGGCCTCCATCTCTACATAAATTCAACAAGTGTTTGTCTGAGCACCTATGGCATGCAGTGCCATGGGCTGGTGGTAGCACGGTAGGGAGGATGAGCAGGGCAGAGACAGATGCTGAGGCCAAGCCCTTGCCAACAGCCCCTGCCAAGAAGGTGGCAACTGTATCATGCACAGCCCCGAACATCCTTGAACTGTGCATATGTTGTGTAAGTAAGACAAACAAATAGACTTGGAGGGCAAAGGATGCCTTTGAATAAGAGTGGATCTGAGGGAGGGTAGTAGAAAGCTAGCCTTTTTTTTTTTTTTAAGATTTATTTATTTACGCTTACAGAACTGGAGTACTGGCCCAAGGTGTGGTGGGTGTGAGGGGTTCACCAGAGATAGAGTGGTGGTAGAACAGGCAGATCTAATTAAATACACTCCTGAGGGTAGCAGTGGGCGGGTCAGGAGAGGTCTGCTGTACTATGTGGGTCACCTCCCTGGCCGGGGATCGAACTCATGTTGCTGTGGCTTTGGAGAGCTTCATCATGCGGTACTTTAACCCGTTGTGCCACCAGGGAGGGCCTGAAAGCTAGTCTTTTCCGGAGCCTTTTATGGACCAGACTAGAATCCAGTGCTCAGAGCAGCCTCATGGAGAGCTTCCACTTTGACTCTACACAACTGATCCCCGGGGAGGGCAGAGTCCCTCCCCACCCTCAGAGTCCAGGGGAGAGCACCTTCCACCTCCTCATGGGGCTGGCTAGCAAGGTGGGTGGAGTCAGTCTCTCTGCCTCCCACTGTGGAGAGATATGAGAGCAGGAGGTAGGTGTGGAGCTGATTCTAGACTGTCAAGAATGCCCTTTGGTGGATGCAACTATGTCGGAAACATGGGGGTAGATTTGGGAAGATTGTGGAGCCTTCTGGCCTGCTGTGTAGAAAAAGAGAGGTTGCTCGAAGTGTATTGAGACCCTAGGACCTATTTCTCATTGCTACAGGGGGTGAAGGGTAGAAAGGTAAGGCAGGCATTCAAAGCACATGTACTAAAGAATGAGCAAACACTATATTAGCACATTTTTTTCCATCTTGAAAGAGATAGTAAAAAGCTCCTATTTCGGCTTTTCTGCCAGGAATAGTATCATTTCTATATAAATCACTTGTGACAGAAGCTCCTTATTTTTAAGTAGAAAATGCACATTTAATAACAGGAGAATAATGTCCAAACATCTTCTCATTGATGTCTGCCAAGAGATTGCCAGCATGGGCTGTTGCCTAGAGAATAAAATGAAGCAATTTTAGGGGCCAGACGGTCAGCACCCCTGCCCATGCTAGGCAGATCCAGGGCCACGGCTCCCCTAGGCCTCGTGACCAGTGGTAGCTGAGTGTGTTCCTGGATCTGGAGTTCAGAGTAGACCTGGGTAAGGACTTCATGTACAACTAGCTATATGACCTAGGGCTCATTGCTTTGCCTCCATACGCCTTGATGTTCTCAGCTGTAAAATGGGCATTATATTGACTTTCACCTTCATAGGCTTAGAAGGAATTTTATATAAGCAGAGGCCTCTAGAAGGGAGGTTTAGAGCTTGTTTGAATTTGAATTCATTAAGATGTAAATGAAAGTTAAAATCCCAGTCCTTCAGTCTTACCTTGCCAGTGTTCAGCCACCACCCATGTGATCACCATATTGAAGGACAGATAGGGACTGTCATGCAGAAAGTTCTGTTGCGAACAGTGGGCTAGAGCACCCAGCTCTGGCCCACACTAAAACATGTTGGTTCTTAAGGTTATTCTGATTCATGTGTAAGGCAAGAAAAGTAGTCAGAATCCTTATGGACCTGGCTGCAATACCCCGAATCCTGCCCCACTGAGAACCCCTCCACACATATACAACAATGGCACAGAAGCAGAGTTTAGTAATGCAGGACTCTGCCCATTAAGATGGGGACTCTGAGGATACACAGGGTTTGATCGCCCTCTCTGGGGATTCTCACATTACAGGTGTTAACCTGATTAGCCAGAGCTGGCTCCTCGTTAATTACCTGAAGTGGATAGGACAGTTTCCAAGACTCAGCACAGATTAGTGTGGACTCTACCGCTCAGTAGTTATGTGGCCTTGGGAAGTTTCTAAGTCAGGTGTTCTTTGCTTCAACTCTCTGTGATGTGAGAATTCCCTGGAGGGCTTGTTAAACAGTCCCTGGGTGCCACCTCCAGAGCTTCCCATTCTGCAGGCTTGGGTTGGGACCTGGGATTGCTCACCGCCAGCAAGCGCTCAGGCCATGACAACGCTTCCAGTCCAGTTCACACTGGGAGCAGCCCTTTCTAAAGCTTCCTTCAGAAGAGATTTCCTTTTTGGAAGACATGCTCTCTGAGCCCATCATTGTTGTGAAGATTGCAGATAAGAGTATGTGTGAGATTCGTAGCCAAGGTGACTGTGCAGAGACATGGCAAATAGAATCTGCTAGTTCTCTTGCTTTATTTTTACTGATCATTATTTTTACACCCGCACATCAGCATCTGCTGGAATCATCGGATTATTGAAAATGAAGCCACTCTTTTATTATGGAATAACTATCTTGAACTGATACTCTCAAAGAACCTTTCACCCCAAAGCCTTTCTAGACCAGGATCGAGGACAGCACCAAGGTGCAGTCAATATTATTCCTTATTTGAACACTTTGCTCTTTCCGTGCACCATTTCCACTGTTCTTTCTATGGTCTCTGCTCTATCCACTGCTAGGCAAGCACTAACGTCCTTTTCCTACCGCACAGTGGATATTGGGGAACCATGTGCTTTTGTGATTAAACCTCACTTCCAAGAGGGTGAATGTTTTCCTTCAGGGGTGGAAGATTTGCTACAAGGGAGGCATTTGCGTTTTAGAATTAGAAATTTTAACATCTACTCTAGCTGTAGACTGCTCTGATGGATAACCTTGGATGGGGCAGGAAGGGTACATCACGCAAAACCTAGGAATCAGTCTTAATGTCTTTGTTCTTTCCCTGAAATATTCCCGAATTCTATTTCCAGTCCCCAAAATGCCAGGGCAGGAGAAATTTCTTGCACTTGAATCCCATGGCTTTTATAAGACAAGGTCTTCAAGGACCTGAGCTTTGATATTAAGAATACCAAGTGGTTGTGGTCTGAGTTTGAGTTGCTCATCATGAATTATCATCCAGGTTTGCTGAATGTGTTCATTAAACTTCTTGGGAGGTGTAACGGGCCTCCCTAGTAGCACAAGGGGTTAAAGCACAGCACTCTGAAGCTATCTGCAGTCACTGCAGCACTAGTTGGATCCCCAGCCAGGGAGCTGACCCACATGGCGCAGCACAACTCTCCTGCTGCTCCCCTCAGCAGCATATTTCAGTAGATCTGCCTTTTTTGTTCCCCACTCTGTCTTTGGTGAGCCCTCTCACCCCCACCCCCCCCACACACACACTTCTGGCCTGTACCCCAGCTCTTGTATGCATAAATAAATAAATCTTTTTAAAAAAAAGTTTACAGGAGGTGTCTCGTAATAACTGCTGGTAAACATGGATGTGAGGCAGTGCAGGGCCCTGCCTCCTGTGATTCCGTCCCGAACACCCGCTCTTTTATTTCTCTTCCTGGCTCCTTCCTGGCCACTGCGAGATCTATCTGTTTTCTTCTCTCACCAGTTTGGCTCCTCCATTCTTCGATTTGCTCATCACAGTGCCGTTCAGCTCTACCATGGCGCCTCTTCATTGACTGTGGCTGCTGCCACAAGCTTTAAGCCTGTGTCTCAACTGCCTATACAGGAATCCATAGGTGCGAGTCATCTGTTCCACTGGTAAATTGCAAGCTGAACGTTTGGGTCGACTGCCCTTGGCTCAGGTGGTCTGATCAGCTGTACTCCACTTGACAGGAGCTGTGTCCGTGCAAAAACATGCCCACCCAGATCAAGGGCCCATGGACTGTTGAGTCTTTCTGAACTGGGCACAGGAGGGCAGCATGACTGGTCCTAGCCAGTGTCCTCAGGTTTGGAATTTGAGGACCACGGAATTGGAACTGTTGAGTCAGGTCAAGTACAGAATTCTTCTCTTCCCCACCCATCTGCCGTTGCCTCAGATTTATAGTGGGCCTTCCTGTGGTGCAGGCATGCCTGCTGGCTCTGGCTGCTCTCCACAGTTGAACCCTCCCATGTGGTAGGGAAGGCATGTGGAATCTTCAGAATCCTGCCCCTCCCTGCCCAAGGAGGGTAACAGAGGGATTTATCTTTCACCGGTTCATATCAATTCAGCTAATGTGAAGTGTAATTATAATGGGGCCACATTATACTGAAATATAGCAATGTCACATTCACTCCCTAGATGCACTTCCCTTGGTCCCCACATTTTTTTTAAGATTTATTTGTTTATGCTTACAGAACTGGGGTCCAGGCCAGAGGTGCAGGGGTGGTGCGAGGCTTCACCAGAGACAGAGTGGGGAGCAGAACAGGACAACAGTGTGGGTCAGCTCCCTAGCCAGGGATCAAACTCATGCTGCAGTGGCTTCGGAGGGCTTCATAATGCAGCCCTCAGGGCTTGTTGCGCCACCAGGGATGGCCCCCATATATGTTTTAATGAGGCTGTCACATCTTCAAAAAAGAGGGAGTCTGAAAATAAGTAAATGGAAATTCACTACACTTCCATCTGGATCATGGAAAAGTTCACTAGAATCAGTACAGAAATAACTATAATAAAGTAACAGTCAAAAGCATCAGGCAACTGTAACTCAGAGACATTCTGTAGGGGGAGGAGGGAGAAGGACCAGGACGTGGGTGGGAAGAGCGCAGGGGACTACAGGGATAGTGCACGGGTTATGGGTGGGGATTTCATTCATTGTACAGAAATGAAGGGTGTGTGTGTGTGTGTGTGTGTGTGTGTGTTAAAAAATCATACACAATCTTCTCAAAAAAAAAAAAAAAACATAGCTCATTGGTAGTTTCTAGAACCTAGGAACAATCATTACTGTCTTACACCAGATTCTGTGAAATACGAAGCATGCGCCTTGTTAGGGAGAGTGCCCACTTCGAATTTTACTCCGGGCCATGGCATGGCCTGTTATAAACAAGACAGGGGGCCCACAATGGAGTCACTGATGCTAAGCCCCATGTAACCCAAACCGAGACTTCAGTACAATCGTGGCTCTCTCAGAAATGAAATTTTAAACCAGTGCATCAGGAATCACCTGGTCAGCACTACTGGGCCGTCAGACACCTGCCATCTCTAAGAGAAAGGAGCCTATAATAATTAACCTTTTTTTTATTTTTCTTTACCTCATGCGATTCCCTTGCCCTGCTCCCTTCTGTCATGAAAGTCTAGTGTTTCCTACAGCTCCTCAGAGCTCCTTTCTGTCTGTTAGATACTGCCCATTTTGAATCAATTTTTGCTCAGATAAACGCTAAAAAATTTTTAATATGTTTCCTTTTAGCAGTTTGAAGTCCTAGCAGGGGACTTTGTTCTCTCTGACTCCTTTGCAACCTGGTCCAACCCCTCAGCTATTGCTCTTTGGCCTGCTGGTGTCTTCACTGCTCGCTGCAGCAAGATTACGAGTCAGAGTTTCCATTCTGATTTTATGACCCTTGGAGGGATGCAAGAGATCTATGAGGTCATCTTGGCCGTCCTCAGCCCGGGTAGGATTGTTCCCTAATGGGGCAGTCAGGTATTTGGTCTGGTCTCTTTTCAAATGAGTCAAGTGATGAGGCTCCTGGACCTCCCTCGGGAAGCTATTCTGCAGTGTAATAACTCTCACTGTGAGTGTGTGTGTGTGTGTGTGTCCGATATTCAGAGTCTGACACAAGAAAGCTATAAAGAGCTAAGTCTGTTTAAGGTAGCTCTTCACCTAGGAATGATCTCATAATAGTCACTTTTGTTATAAATCTTCATCCCGTGTGAGCGTTAAGTGCAAGTTACAGCCAGACCTGGGGACTATTTATCCTAAAATGCAAGAATAGCCCCCAAAATGAGAATTAATGCTGGAAAGCTACTCCATCTACCAACTGTGTGCACATGGTCACGATTCTATATATGTTATAATATTTCACCGAGCAATGTTTTTTGCTTATGTGATGCTAAATGCAAAACCTGAGATGCTCCTGCTCTTGAATGCTGAGCACAAAATTCATAGCTTCCCTCCTGAAGTGGCCCCTCATTCTACTTGCCAAAGAATGAGATCTTGGCCTCCCCTTCTGCCGTGGCAATTGGGCAATAGAGAGGGGATATCTGTAGTCTTGGTCACTGTTGCAAGTGTGGCAGGAGATTAATTATTCTGAGGAAAAAGATTTCAGAGTGGGATTGAAAGAGGGGAAGAAAGAACAGAGGAGAGGGTAGGAGGATGGGAGGCCAGGACACAAAAAATGGACCAGGGGGAACAGGTGAAGTAGAACTTGGAAATGGAACAGTAAATAAAGGTGATAAAAGGTAAATAACATAAAAGAATGGGAAGGAAAGAGTGGGGAGATATTTGAGGCAATGAGACAAAGAAGGAAGGGAAAAGACAGTCACAAATAGATTTTGGGTGTACTGACTGGGAGAACCATGTATATATCAGCTAGCAGATGTTTCTTTGAAGTTTTATTTTCTGGATCCTTCCTTGGGCTGTAGCAAGCCAGTTCTCAAAGCCTGGTTCCTGGACCAGCGGTATCAGCATCACCTGGAATTGCTCAGAAAGACCATCCCAGACATCTGGCAGCAGAAAAGCAGGGAGCAAACCTGGCATCGGTGTGGTTCACAAGCCCATATTTGATCCAGGCTCATGTTTGAGAACCACGGCTGTCAGAGCTTCTCAGAGGAATTGAACTGCTTTTAGGAGGGTCTGGCAGAAGGCCTTTCTATTTACAGGATACTCCATCCCTAGGGCACGCTCCTCTCTCTCAGTGACAGAGGCAGAAGTCACCTTACAGAAACTGTTACCTTCAGCCAATCTCATTTCTGAGATTCACCCAGGAAGACAAAGTCCTGTTGCCCTTTACCACACAAGGTGTTTATAAACAGCTTCTGAACTGAGCCAGGCTAGTAGGCTGAACATCGGGTTACTTATCTGGGTTCTGCTTAGGCCTCCCCCATTGAGGCATCACAACCAGGGAGAGAAGAGGGCAATTAAAGGATGTATTTTCGGGGGCCCTCCCTGGTGGTGCAGCGGGTTAAAGCACGGCACTAAGAAGCTAAAGCCACTTCAGTATGAGTTTGATCCCCGTCCCGGAGGTGACCCATATGGCGCGGCAGACCTCTCCTGACCCGCCCGCTGCTCCCCTCAGCAGTGTACTTCGTCAGTTGGACTGTTCTGCTCCCCACTCTGTCTCTGGTGAATCCTCTCACCGGCCCTGCACCTCTGGTCTGTACCCCAGTTATGTATGCATAAATAAATAAATCACTAAAAAATGTATTTTCATCTTTCCTTTATCATTTCAAACATATTGTCCCAAGGAGAATTCTGTTGACATAAAATGTTGTGTGTGGACTCACCCCCCAAATTAGCACCATTTCATTTCCATTCATCCCTCAAGCTCTCTTGTCTCCATTTGCCCTGTACCAGTCAACCAAAGTCATTCTGAATAGACGTTCTTGAGGTTCCTGTAGTGTCTGATTAACATTAAGATCAAAGTCTTCCTAGGGTATCAAATCACATTTTTTTTTTCCAACTTAAAGGGCAGTACTTGTCAAAAGGGGTGCACTGGAAATGTGCAAGTCCTTCTTCACTTTCACCTTCTTCTTCACTTTCATCGTGGGCTACAGTTGCTTCAGGATGGGTTCTGTTGCATGCTGATAAATATTTATCATGGTTAAGTGAACAATCATTCAGAGACAGATACCGTTTTATGATGCAGCTTCTCAGGGTGTCCTAATTGTGACTCTGCCTCGCCGTTTTATGTGTTATCGGAATATGCAGGCCTATACTTTATGAGGTTGGGTAATGAAGAGAGAGAGACCCCAATAAACATATTTGCTAAGAGTAATGGTTATCTATAGCTCAGCAACCCTCCGTTAGTCTAGCCTCCATTACACAATACAAGGCAAGCAGTTCATAGCTCAATTAGACCTAACTTGCTTCATTTTAGGCATTATGTTATTCTAAATTAACACTATATTTCATATTCTCTTGGTCTGACTATTAACCGGATTTTGGAACCTTCAGGGTTTATTATTTAGTAATCCCTGAAGCTCTCAAGTAGGCATTTTTAAATTCAGGCATTAGAACAGATTAAAAATTAGCTACAAAGGCATGTTAAGTAGCCAACTCCTTTTTCTTTGGCTAATTGTGCTAGCAGAAGTGAAAAAAGAAGACACGAGTGAGACCTATTCTGGCACAACTGAGCTTCTACCTGCCTTACTGCTGATCGCTGCTGAAATCGGAGTTTTTTACATTTTTGAAATCTCTGTAGTATGTCACAGAACCACATTTCCAGCACATAGGCCAGAACATTTATTTCCCTATATGCTTTAAAATTTTGTACAAGAAGAATGCATTTCAAGTGTAGAATGAGGAAATTAAAAAAAGCTAGCGAGAGAGACATCAGTGCAGACAAAAGCGATCAGATCTGCAAATATTAGAAAACAGTGATTTTAGTTGACTCCTAGAAAATTTTTATTTTGCATTAGCTTCATCCTTAGTGGTTAATCATAAATAGAAAACATATTTGAAAACCTGGATTCACAAAAATCTCTCATGATGTAACAATGTAACAGCTGGTATTTCTCTTAAATTTTTTAAAATCAAGATTCTGAAAAAAGAAAAACAAAGTAAATATAAATCAAGATTCTGTAAACTCTGACTTTTCCAGGCTCCCAAATACTCATTCATTTAATTTTCCTGTCTTTCTCCCCTTTCTCTATTTCATATTAAAGTGCTGCAGTTAGACAACAGTGCATTCTGCCTTCAAGACATCAACCTTAAAGTCATCACTATGGAGGTCCTGGCACACCCACCTGATTTCCCTTCTCTCTTCTTGCTAAAGGCAGCATTTCCTTCTGGCCCACTGGCCCTCAAACAGGTGCAGGTTCCCTTGGAGGAGGCTAGGCAATGTTCATAGGCTCTGGTGGCTGCCAGGGTCTGGTGCCATGATGGGGCAGGGGGACATGCCACAGGCATGCTGCTCAGCCCCCAAGCCCCCCACACAAAGGATCAGCCAGCTCTAGCAGCTCAGTAACTCTCCTCTGGAGAAACCCTCTTCCAGCTGCACCCAGCCACTGGAAGGTCACCAACCTGTACCTTGCACCTGGATGTTGTATGCTTGGCTTTGCTAATTCCTGACACTCTGAGCATCACGTCTCTTTCAGAAACATTTGCTAAGTCCCATGGTCTCAGGTGGCAACTTCTGCCCTCTTTTCTCTGCTATGGAAAAAGACTGTCCTTGACCAGGCTATAGACAGCAGCAGTGCACCTTTTGCTTGGACTTTACTCTGTGTGGCTGGCGTGCACAGCCCAGTCTTAGCATGAATCCTGGTAGATGAGTTAGAGAGAATGACTCTGCTCTGGATATATCTGATCACCCGGTCTGCCTTCGGCAAGGATCCTATTAAGTGAATTTAACAAGAATCCCTCTACCCTTGATGTCTCCTCTTCCCCATACCCCTTCCCTGGCCTCTGATTATAAATCACCAACAGTCTTCTTGAGTGTGAGCTCTCTCTCCCCTGTCACTAAGCTCTTGACCTCTATGGAAATAGCCCCAAACAAAATACCTTAATACTGTTTTAAGCAGTGTCAGTATAATGCTTGCTTTGTGACACCTACCAAATGCACTGTCAGCTTGGAGGATCAGGACCAAGTTGTGGGGCTAGCTGTGCCACACAGATGGTGGTCAATAAGAAATGCTTATTGAATGAAGCTATGAAAGTTTTTGTTGTAAGAGAGCACCTACATCAATGTATTCAGAGTCCCTAACTCAATGGCTACCCCTGCTCCAGTTCTTGGTCTTCTCCCGAACTCCACAGATGCACTTCCAAGCCAACCCTGGGATGCATGAATGAAAAAACTACCATGAAGTTCCTGAATTTTTAAAAAGATTTTTTTATCTATGCATACAGAACTGGGGTACAGGCCAGAGGTGAGGGAGATGAGAGAATTCACCAGAGATAGAGTGGGAGCAGAACAGGCAGACTGACTGAGACACTGCTGAGGGGAGCAGCAAGTGGGTCAAGAGTGGTCTGCTGTGCCCTGTGGATCACCTCCGGGCCGGGGATTGAACTCATACTGCAGTGGCTGCGATAGCTTCATAGTGCTGCGCTTTAACCCCCTGTGCCACCAGGGAGGGCCCAGTTCCTGAGTTATTTATGCATGGCCAGTGCTTCTGTGTACAACACACAGTGGAATGTATTGCATATGCATACTCCTCAGCAGTACAGCAGCCTAGCTGGGAGGCTAGATATTGCCTCTTCAGTCCACATCAATACTTGAGTATTACAAAGATGGCAGGTGGCTGGAGCCTTTGTGTTCAGGCATCTACAAGCGGTCTCCATTTGTAAAGAACCCCCAGCCCAGGTGCCAACACCTTCCTGGACCCCCTTGATGGTCCCCACTGAGCAGGCTCACTTGATTACACCTTCACTAAGGTGCTTTGACTTCTTGTAACATGGGGAAGACGTCCTTTTGAAAGCAAAGGTGCTTTGATACACATCCTTATGGCATCGTGTTTGCCCCTGCTGTTTGTACAACAGGGGAGAGGTGTGCACCACGGCCTGGGTTGGAGCTTTGCTCCTGTCATCAGATTTTCAGCCTGCTGGGTACAATCAGGGCTCTCCTAATCACAGTACTCTCTGACCGATCTTGGCGAGCCCTTCTTGCAAAAGGCTAGCAAGGATTTCACATGCAAAATAATGGTCACATGACAAAGAAGACAGAAGGGTTAAACCCAGAATTGGCCTATTGGGTGCTTGAAAAAGCACCATCTCACTTAATTCTTGAGCGACCCTTACAGGGAGAATCAGCATCAGCTCCCTCTTCCTCCCAGGAACTCCCAGGATGCACTCTAAAGGCTTGTGTGGCCCTTTTCTCAGCCTGCTGCTCTGTGAGAGAGGAGCTACAGCTTTTGCCTTTCAAGGATTCTGGAATACTTGGAAGATTTTATTAAAGGATGCAAGGAAACTGTGGCTTCCTTACCGGCACCTAAAGCAAGCCTCACTAAAGCATGCATTACCTGAAGGGAGGCTTGTTTTCATCAATGATTGGCTTTAACAAGGAAGCAAAATAGAGCCTGCTGCAGTGCCTGCTGCAAAGTGGCTGGCACCTGGCTGGTAGCTGGCCGTCAGGAATGCGTGCCTTTGGGTCCTGGACATCTGAGGACCCCAAGAGGCCACCTGCATTTGTACGTGCTGCCTCTCTGATGGCAGGGACCACATGCCTGAACCCCATGTTTGCTAAACTGACAGGGTAGGTGGGGGCGCTGAGTCCCTAGGCTCCCCTGCCAATGTCTTCTCTTTGATCCCCGTGAGCCTGAAAGACCATCATCGTTGCGTACTGCTTAAGCTGAGTGTGTGCCCCAGTCTTCCCTGGTGATGAGCCAAGCCAGAGTTTACTGGAAGTCAGCAGGAAATCAAAGCCCACTGTCTTAGAGATCTAACTTTTTGATGAATACACCACACTTCGAACAAACAAACGCGGGCCTTATCTCCTAGGATGCCTCCTTTGTATGACTTTTTTTGTTGTTGTTGTTAAGACAGAGCAAGCATCTTGAAACACACTTCTGCCCTTTCCCCTCCCCTTCCCACCCTGGAACCTACTTTGCCGTGAGTGTCCTCATGGAAGAGGCTGAGTCCAGCCAAGTGCGCAGCAGGTCCTGCATGTTTTCTTGCAGTGCAGAGCGCCCCGGGAGCCTTGGGGCTCCTGAGCTGCTGCAGGTTCAGCAAGATGCCGGTGAACGCGGCAGCCTCGCTGTGTATCAGGGCAGGGCGAAAGCAATCTGGTCCTCCTCTAGATCCCGTCCCAGTCTTTGTTGACTCTCCCTTCAAGTTCCACCAGGGTTCTGCAGGCTGAACCTGCTTCCTTCCCCCCTTTTCCCTTAGCACTGCCCTGTGCCATTGCTGCTGCCTCTGTCAGTCCCCCCTCTGTTACTCCCTATTTTCTAGTTTTCTTTTTTCCCCTTTCAAATGATCCCCCACCAGGGTGACAAATATGCTGAAATGGATCATCGTGTTTAGCTAATTTGCACACAGAACCAAATAGTGAGGGTGGCATTTCAGGTGGCGGGGTCTCCTCTGGGCAGTGCAGACAGTTGCTGTCCCCTGGCCCCAGGGGGGCATTGGAAATATTTAGAGCTCTGGCCGCCACTCTGGGCTGGGATGTTGCTAGGACATCTGGCAGGTAGAGTGGGAATGCTGCTGAATGCAGTGTGATGCCCGGGTCAGCGGCACAGCGATGAATCAGCCGGCCCCCAGTGTCACTAGTTCTGAGGCTAAGGAAGGCTGATCCGGGAGGAGCGCTGATTTCTGTCTTCTCTTCATTCCTGCG
This sequence comes from Condylura cristata, assembly GCF_000260355.1. Classification (NCBI taxonomy): domain Eukaryota; kingdom Metazoa; phylum Chordata; class Mammalia; order Eulipotyphla; family Talpidae; genus Condylura; species Condylura cristata. The sequence continues at coordinate 8,565,086 of NW_004567129.1, read as the reverse complement.
AATGATTAGTGAAGATGTGAATACTCTCGCCAGTCTAGAGTTGTGGTTTAGGAAACAAAAGTCATGTGATGTTAGAACTAGTCAGGGGGGCTTATTGATGTGAGAAATGTACTGTCCCCCACTGGCAGGAAGGCAATCCCGCATACACCAGGACTGACAGACCGTTCAGAGATGCAAGTCCTGGCTTAGGGCTGGGGTCAGGGGATCTATGAAGAAGTGTGAAGCAAACCCCCGCCCCAACCGCGGCCGTGGTCCCGATTGCCCCTCCAAACAGGCTGCCCCTTGCAAGAGCCACGTGCTTTTTCCTCCCCCTCCTCAAACAACACCCCTTCCTTTGTCAAGGGAGCAGCCGCCTGCCCGGAGAAATGTCAGACAACGCGTCAGTCTCACTTTGCTTTGCTCCCGTATCCTTTTGGAATTCAGTGCAAACCCATAAATTCCACTTTGCTCCTGGTAGCAGCCTGCACGGTGTGTGTATTGAGCATTAGAAAAACAGTAAATCCAGCCCATTTATTCACATTAACCAGCAAAGGCATCCTGCATGCCCGTGTAAGTACTGGAAATTACTGACATGGCCTTCTAGACCATGAAAAGATGGAAGCATATGGCAGAATTCATATGTGAACAGATTGCTTTTCCTCATAAGAACGCTTTATTAGAATATCAACTATTATAGCTTGCGGAAGGTACTCGCCCCGCTCTTGATTGAAGCCCCGAGTCGCCCCACCACACTTTTCTCTACCTCACTCTGCTATGTATCACCCCTATTCCTTGCTGTTTCTAAATGGCCTACTTAAACCTGGAGGTGAGTTTTTCAGTTTCCCATAAATTAATAACACACCTATGAATATTTCCCAGCCAGTTTTAGAAGCCCCAGTCCGTTCTAATACCAGGACTGTAAAAACAGGGGGTAGACAAAGCAAGCTTCTTCTTTCAAATGTTCTCCCGATATGAAGCAGAATATTATTAATCTAGACTGCCTGCTACTTTCATTTACCCTATTGCTGCTCATGGGATTACAGGCACAAAGGTTTCATAAATTTCAGATGAAATATGAACATTTGTTGTCAAAATACTGTTATGCTGAAAAAGCCAGGCCAGCACCATTGCATTTCTTAAAAATTATTATCAGTATATTATTGATATCCACAGACACTCATTACTTCTTCATTCTGGGGAGCAAACTCCCCCAACCCCCATTTCTTTTTTAATCCTCTCTTCTATCCCTCCCATCATTGCAAGCAGGAAACAGGAAATTAGACAGTGAGTGAGTGAGTGAGCTTTTGTCCATCTTGCTGCATCGGCTGTGTTTCTGACCAGGGCACACGGCCAGGGCACGTGTGTGCCCTTGATTGTGAGGAGGGTAGCTTGTCTTTCATGATAGAGGCAGGTCATGGGGGTTTAGCTGACTTCATCAGATAGTAGAATGCAGGGTCCACCTGTGAGGCTGTGGCCTGCCAAGGAGGGTTCAGGGGCTGGATAGGCGACGTCAGAGCCAAGCTGCAAGGGCAGTCTTTGTGGATGGCTGTCACGGTCACCACTGGAAAGGAAGCAGTCTCATCTGAATTTGGAGGGGCAGTGCATGATGGGTCAAAGAGATGAGGGCAGGTTGTTCACCCAGAGAGTCAGCAGCCCATGAGGATGCTTCCAGGGCTAAGATAAAAATGAAATAAAGTAACAGCCATCTACTGAGCATTGACCAGGTATCAAATTTTAATGGCCCTAGAGTGTACTCCACATATCCTGAGGAAGGGCCACCTTGTCTCCCTTGAGACTCTGCACCCAGTGGCACCAGTAACTTGCAGATGGGGTGCCTGGGCCAGACCCATAGACATCACTTAGGAACTTGTTTGAAACACCAGTTCTCAAGCCCCACCCTGGATCTTTGAATAGGAATCTCTGGGGTGGGGTGGGGCCTGCCACCTGTTTTAAAGCATCCTCCAGGTGAATCTGACATGTGGTCAGCTTGGAGGTGAGCAGGAGAGGCAGGGAGCGAAGCACCCTTGGGCATCCTTAATGACACAGAGACTTTCTGAAAAATGGGTCCATAGGTGACTTCATGGTTGTGTGAATGCCATAGGTTGAGCTCCTGCATCTAGGTGGGCTGTATGGCAGTGCTTACTGGAACCATCGCCCTCTCCAGTCCACAGTACCCTTACATGGTACTGGGCACAGGGAGCATAAGCAGAGCTATCTGTGGGGACTTGCTGCCTCTGGGTGAGTCTTTTGAACTCTCTGTGACTTACAACAGCCTCCACCAGGGGTTTTCCTGTAATGACCCTGGACATGATGATAGCATCTGAGGTGCATGCCGTGTAACTAACACTCTGCATCTAACACTACTCAGCCCTTGTGTCAGACACAAGGTTTGGCTCCTGATGAGGGGTGCTGTTGCTACCCCCAGATCAAAAGAAACAACAGAGAGGCTTAGTAGCCAACTGTAGGCCTTGCTCTGGGTAGGCAGGAGTCACGCCAGGTCTTCTTGCCAAGCTCAGGTTAACTACTAAGGCACTAATTATTCTATGCGATCAAAAGAGACAGTGTGCTTGAAAGGGCTTTATGAATTATGAATTCTCTATAAGATAATGAGGTGGTGTAAGTCATTGCCATCATATATGTGATGCACATCTAGATCTGGGCATTGGTGATGATGAACTACTGGCTAGCAGAGGGGAGGAGAGGACTATCCAGGTTATTAATAAAACTTTTTCATGGCTTCTAAACCAACCTTTGTGATCAGAAGAGAGTGTCAAGGGGTTCAACTCACTTTTTTAAAGTTAAAATTCACTGTGTTCACTGTATCAAGTTGAGCTGGTTCTTTAGGTTTTTAAATTCCACTGACAATTCTTATTTTTCTGCTCATAAGTACTTTTGAGATGCTTTGGAATATTTAGATTCATTGATGCACTTAGGTAAAAGTAGTAAACTGCATTTATCAATTTAGTGTTTTGAGTTCCCACTCAAGTATTTTTACTGACAAGTTTCATAAGAATGTAATTTGTATTTAGCTGATGAATTGAATTTTTAATATGATGAACCAGAAATTTTCTTAATAGTCAACACTTTTGTAATCCAGTAAATTTTACCTTACTATCACAACATTTTAGTGATTACCATCTACTCACTTAAAGTCAAATCTACTAGGCATCTGTATAATTGTAGAGTGGGATCAACAGTTTTACAGTTCAAACACTGTGTGTTACAACTCTGCCTGTATGAAAGCACCACAGATACTACATGAATGATGGTCCTGCTTGTATTCCAATAACATTTTACATAAAAGGAAGCAGCAGGCTAGATTTCACCAACCGGTCAACTTCTACTCTCACAGATACCATAGGTGTGAAGATAGGCCAGCATGTAGCATTGTCGACTTCATCTTGATGATCTTAATTCTAACATAAAACACATGACATTTTTATATTTAATTCAAATGCTGACTGACTAGGTTTGGATTTAGTATCTGCCATATCTAGCTGTGTGACTTAAGGCAAATAGCTTAACATCTCTGTGCTTATTTCACTCATTTTAAGAAATGGCCTGTGGCAGCACTTATCTCACAGGGTGGCTGTGAGAATGACATGCATAGTTTATATATACACATATGTATGTATGTATGTATCTCCCTGTGAGTAGATGATGTCTAAGGGCTAAGGAACAGTCATGTTACACTAAAAAATATGAGGATTATTTGGCTGTGTCATTTCTAGTTCTGCCTTCTTGGCATCCTGAGGTTTCTTAGCAAGCCTGGAGGCCTGTGGCAGAAAGGTGAACTAGTCCTCACAGACACCTGGGCTTCTCAGGCAGCTGCAATTTTATAGACATATGGTTATCTGTGACTCTACTTTTCCAAAGGGACACCTCCCCTGTTCTCTCTGCTCACTCCACTAAGTGACACTTAATTGAGGTTTGCATTTCTGTAGACGCATCTGTAGAATTTCCTTCTGGCCGACACTAACTTGCCTTTGAACTTGATGCATTTCCTCACTCTGTTCATATCTGCTCTGTGTCTCCAGATCACAAAGCAGTATTGGGGTGTCTCTCATGGGACACCTCCCTGCACAATTGACATGTTTTTTTTTTTTTTTAAGATTTATTTATTTATGTGTACCAGACTGGGGTACAGGCCAGTGGCATGGGTGGGGAAGAGTGGGGGAAGATTCCTCAGAGACAGAGTGGGGAACAGAATAGGCAGATCTACTGAAATACACTGCCGAGGGAAGCAGGGGTGGGTCAGGAGCTGCACCATGTGGGTCACCTCTCTGGCCGGGGATCAAACTGGAAGCTGCAGCAGCTTCAGACAGCTCTGTTTAACCCATTGCGCCACCAGGGAGGGCCCATGATTGACATTTTGATCATCAGGTAACCCAGGCACTCCTCGCCTTGGTGAGGGTCAGTGCTATGGAGGCAGGATGCTCAGCTCCATCATTGTGCAGTGATGGGTTGGGGTGGGGTGCCTCGCAACTGAACTGGTTTCTCCTCAAGACATCAGGGGTACCCTCCTTGAGAAACTTCCTTTATCCCGATGCACACCGGAAGGTGGACCAAAGACACTTGCAGAAGTGTGCCAGACTCATAGGCTGCACAGCCTGGGCGGGGTGGGTCCTGCCAATTCTCAGGAACAAGGAAAGCAAGAGCAGGAGTGGGGGAGGGAAGGCCGCGTGGGCATCCCAGGCCCTTCCCAGCCATGCTGGCCAGAAGCTGTTCAGCATCCCGGCCAGGTTTCTCGAGGTATTCCTGGGCCTGGCCACCTCATAATGACCCTGGCCAGGTCCTCTAGAGCCAGGACCTAGAGAAGCAGCCGTCACCAGCATCATGTTGGCACAGAGCAGGTACTTAATGAATATTTATTGAATGATTTCCAGCTAATGGAAGAAAGCTAAACAGCACAGCACCCAGAGGATTGAAGTTTATTGAAAATCGACCCAAAGGAGTATGGTAAAGAGAATCTCTAAAGGCAGGGGCAAGAAATTGGTATTTATGAAGGGCCCAGAAGGACCCACAGGAAAAAGCCCAGTGCCAGTGAGAAGAACAAGTGGAGCGGGGCTGATTGGGGTGAGTCTGGCCTCAGCCTTACCTAACTGTGGCCTTGGGCAAGTCATTCTGCCTCTGTGTTTAATCCCAGGTCTTGAAGGGAGGGATGATGAAAAACCAGAGGTTAGAGAAAATAAACAAAAAATGCAAGGAAAGATGGAGGAGGAGTCTGATGCTGAAGGATACATTTTCAGAGCACCTTTTGAGGCCAGGTGCATGTGGGTCAGGGGAGACCTAGAGCAGCAGTTTGCCCACCTAGTACCTATGCCCCCTGCTCTCCCCTGGAGGAAAGGGCTGGCTTCCAGGTGTTATAGCACAAGGCCTCCTTTCCCGGCCGCCCTACCTGCTGGAGCCCTGGGTTCAGGAGCAAGCACCTGTCCCAGGTTTCTCCTATAGGTCAACACCGTAGAACTTTTTGCTCCCTTTCTCCAGGGAATCCACCTCATATGAAGTCTCTGGAATGACAGTATCCTGCCATCACTAATGGCAGTGGGGAGTCCCCAGAGAATAGGTGTTAAATAAAGGCTGGAGAGAGCTTGGCTTTAGCCAGGGAGAAATCAAGAATCAGGATGGAGATGGGAGGTCACCACGTTCAGCTTTCTTCTCCTGCTCTACGAGAGCCTGTTCTCCCCTCTGTGGGTTACAGTTGTCCTCCTCACCTCCCGAAACACCTTGCTTTTGCCCTAGCTTGACATCTGCTTCTCCTACACAAAGTACTAATGATAGGAGGTAAAAGCTCCATGAAGAAGTAGGAAAAAAATAAAAAAGCAGATATTCCAAATGCTTGGATTTTGGAAATAGCAACAAAAACTCCAACATATGTTAGCAGCTATCCCACTGACTTTGACCTCCTAAAGCCAAAGAATGCCTTTTTTTTCCCCCTCCCTATTCTGAGCTTCATGGTTGTGTTCAGAGAGGCGAATATAATAGCATATTTTCTTTTTAAACATTTGACTGCAACCATCTGATTTTTCTCAATCTTTGGGAAAGGGGTTTGTGAACTTGCTTTTTTAAATATGTAAATATACATATCATAAAATTTACCGTTTTTCAGCAATCCATTCAGTGGCATTAAGTGCATGTTGTGCAACCATCACTGTTATTTGCTTCAAGTGAACTTGGTTCTTCCATCTCCCAGGGGGCATACCCTTTCCCTGGAAGCCACTGGACTTGGTCCATCTCAGGGGAAAGAAGGTGTGGTACATTTTTTCACCCTAGCAGGCTATGTTGCCTTTACTCAAAGATCTAAAGTATCTGAACTTCTATTTCTGCCTGTAAAATGGGGACCATACAAGTGAGATTTTTCCTGTCGATCACATAGAGGGGGCCTTTAGGGTTTACTCAAATCCACTGCTTTCTGGGGAGGCTTAATCTGGTGCCACCCAAGCCATCTTCTCATCTCGTCATGGGCATTTGCATGATGCTTGGTCATGTGTTTATCCATATGACGTATAGTGCTAGAGGTGCCAACAAGAGTGACCGTGTGTGAGTTCCCTCTACTGGCCTCTGCTCCCCCGGAACTCGTTAGCATGGATGGGGTGACGTGAGATGCGCCTCAACTGGTAGAGCTTATGAAGCTCTAATCCATAAAAGCTGTTTGAAATTTCCATTAGGAGATTTGCACAAGTGGTTAAAATTAGTCATGCATTCTTGGTCTAAACTGCAGGAAGGGTATCTTTACTGTGAAAATGATTATGACATGTTAAAACTGTGTAATAGTAAGCAGACAGTTTTCCGAGCTGCCGGGAGAGTTCTGGAGATGCTCTATTTATTTTCTCCCTATTGACTCCTTTCTTTCAAGCAACACTGCCAGTGCATTGACTTGGAAAACAACAGAGGCTGGGCAATTTGGAAGCATTGACGTGACATGACGTGGCTTCATTTGTGAGCTGCACCAGCTCTTTATTTTATTTTTTAATTGTTCCCTTTTCCTCCAAAACACAAGTTGTTGTTGTTGTTTTGTTTTGTTTTGTTTTTGTTTTTTGTTAAAGGAAGCTTTAAAAAAAAATAGTTGCATTCCTGGTTCTCTGGACCTATCCACCATTTACTATTCTCAGAGTACATGCAAAGAAGGTCAGGGCAAAGGCAGTGACTTTTGCATGTGGAGAAGCAGTCGACTCATTTATTTAGTTACTTATTCCTTTTTAGTGCAGTGGTGTTTTTAGTGTTAGAGAAAAGGCTGTGATTTTCTTTGATATTAAAAAGCCAACCACTTATATTTTCCAAAGCCATTTGCATTCAGTCTGAGACGGCTGCTAAAAATGTATGTGGATTTTTCATCTGAGAGGTTTTTTCTATGCATATTGTTTACATTTATCAAATGTGGCCCTGCCCAGTACTTTATATTCATTGTAGCTTCCGGTCCTAGCTGACAACATGGTCTATATGAAAAACAAAACAAAAACCAAGAGTCAAAGGGTCTTCTTTTGAGAAAATATGAAAACGAGGAAGGCAACCCTGGCTGTGAAAATGAGTGTGCTCCCAAGTGGAGCTTGCCTCTTTGTTCTGTCATCAGTTTGTCAGTTGTCAGTCGAGCTCCCCCTCTCCCTTGACACAAGCAAAGTTAATGTGTGCACCCAGCTTGGACTCTGTCTAGAGCCTGTAGTTGTATAGGCTCACAAAATGTAGGAGGATTTGTGAAATAAAAACTTAAAACAGGAGAGGATGGGTAGTTGGAGAGAATGATTCCTCCTCAACAAATGAGTTCTATTATTTCTTTACCATTTTACTTACAATGCTTTGCATTCGGTGGTTTTGTATAATGCCATATATACCACTAGAATGTATTGCTTTTGTGTGGACTTGCATTAACAACAAGAAAAAACAAAATAATCAAGAAAAAGAAACCCCTAATCCTGCAATTCTGGTACTGCACCACCAGGTGGCGGTGCTGCTGTATCTTAGTGAAGTACATGCTCGAAAGACGCTTCAGCTGATTTATTCTCTAATGTTCACCGAGAGTGAAGCTTGGTTTGAATGCTTCACATAGAGCAATAAAATAGATAAGTTTCTGTCTTCAAGAAGCTTACTTTAGCATGAACTTTGCAGTCAGAAATGACAGTTTTTGTAGACTGAATTCATCCCAATTTCATTGTAAAAAAACCTTCATTTATAAAATAGCATTTTTATTCTCTGTTGAGTTAACATGGCTGATGGAGGTGTTATTACTACACCACATCCACCACCAGAGCACCAGTAGTTCATCTTCTAAGTCCCATGTGCTCCGTCCTCACTTTGTTCCCATCCCTTCTTTCTGGTAGCCACAATTTTATAATCAAGTTTCTAGGATTGTTTTGTTAGCTTTTCCAAGCCTTCGTTTTGTATCTCTACATTCCATATGTAAGTGACACCAGCTGGTATTTGTCTTTCATATTTGTCTGAATAGGGTAAGGGGTGAGAAGGGGCTGAAAGGAGACACCTAAATTAGCACAATCATTTAGCACAATCACCTCCAGTTCCACCCATGTTGCTACAAATGACAGGGAGCTTATATTCTTTGGAAGCTGGGTGGTAGGACGCTGTGTGCACATCCCACATCTCGCTGAGCCACTTACCTCTATTTGGACACTTACGCTGTTGACATAGGTTGGCTATTGTAAACAGAGCTACAGTGAGCATAGGAGTGGATGTTTCCTTTTGAATTGGTGTTTTGTATTTTCCTAGGTATCTGTCTAGTGGGTAGATACCTAGGAGTGGAATGGTAAGGTCATATCTTTAATATTTTGAGAAATCTCCATCCCATTTTCTACAGGAACTGAATTGAAAACAGTCCATCTTATCAAACTTCCTATTTAATGATTATCAAAAAAGAAAATACACTATATATGTGTACCTTTTTAAATGAACTTTTACTCATTTGGCTTTATTTTCTTTTTCAGAACATTTAGGGTGAGCTTTTTAAAGCCAGCTGCTTTCCTCTTTGCCTAACACACACATTCTTTGATACACTAATTCTTTGTTTGCCGAGTTAGGCTAAAGCACCTCTGCCATATCCTGCGTCTTATCTTCGCAGGCAGCCTCCAACCATCAGGGCTCTATGTCCCACTTTGTCTCTCTGGACAAGGGCTCCACCTCTCTGAAAGTTTCTGGTCCCTAATGCTTCCCTCTTGCCATCTGTCAGTTTCTCTTGCTCAGCCTAAAGAGAAGCAGTAGGCAGGAAAATTCATTATCTACAGTGTCTCTCTGGCTTGGCCCTCAGTTCCATATCTGTGAAGAAAACAAACAAACAAACAAACAAAAAAAAAAACTTGTCTCTCCAGTTGTGGAAACATCGAAAGTTCATTCACGAGAGGACAGACCCTCTGGGTGATAAACTGCCTTTTGGCTGACGCCGGCTCCACCCCCCACGGCTGCCTATGATGTGAGGCAGTCCGTTCCCTAGGAGGACCTAAAGAGGCAGCTTCCATGTACACCATTAAGTATTTTACACAGAAGATACACTTATTTCCTTTCAAGAACAAATTATTTGCATAATTGACATCCTGGGCTGTCAGGGAAGCCTGGTTGCGTGTTGACTCTAATCACTCAATCTCAGGAGGAAGGGTTTCGTTGTCTCCTTTCAGCCCCTTCTCACCCCTCACCCTCATTCAGAATATTACTCATTTAAGAACAAACAATTCTTCAGATAGCATAAAAGCTACATTAGTCAGCCTTAACCTGTGTACAGACATCTCTATTTCTTCCCCAACATTTGTGTTAAACCCCCAATTATATGAAAATAAGTGTGTGGAGTGTTAACTCACAGCACTGTGCGTCTGCCCCCTTGCTGACAGCAGTGCTCCTCTGTTAGGCTGGAGGACCCCACCCCACTACCCCACCTCATCCCCCACCTCACTCTCCACCCCCTCATCTGATTCCCCACCCCCAGCCCCCACCTTATCCCTCACCCCTCCATCCCCCCAATGAATAGTTTCAAGGACTGCTTGCTTTTGCTCCACCTTGGATATTGGGGTTTGGGATGCTCTGAGTCTCTGGTGTTCTCGCTTTTCAAGTTCAAGGCCCTCTCTTCTCTCTCCTTGCTGTAGTTGGTAAGCTTTTATGTCTGTCAACAGACACATGTGTGTTCACACAGAGCCACTAAGTTAAATAATCACCTGAAGTGTTTGCCTATATTAAAAGAAAAGAAAACATTAAACAGTGTTTGGTCAGGATTCAATCATGTGCCACAGAAGAAGGTAGAGAGATAAAGATTTTTGTGTGTTATCTTCTGTACTGCCCCCCAAGGCCCCAGCAGGGAGGTCTGTAGCTGCTCATGTCAGTAAACTGAAGTTGGGCAAGAATAAGCCAGATGCCTCGGACTGGGAAGTGGGGGTGTGGCTAAGCAGGATTTACACGGAAATCTAATGCATGTGGGAGACACCACCCCCAAGGTAGTAGGAATGTTCCACCTGGAAGTGCCCGGCACTGCAGATGACAATGGCTGTCTCAAAGAGTAGGAGAGAATAATGAATGTGAACACTCTTCACTCTCAGCAGCTACTGTGTGGGAATCTGGGACAGCTCTCACAGGGAAGCATCGCTGGTCAGAGACCATCCTTACAGAGATCCTCACAGAGGGGGCTGCCCCTGAAAGGCCCTGCGGTCTGGCAGGAAAGTGGCTCAGCCAGGTGTTCGGTGCCCAGCGCGTGCTGCCTGGTGCAGGGTGGGGCAGTGGGCAGGAATCCTTCAGCACCTTCTCCTAATGGGGGGATACCCTGGTATTATGAGTTTAGCAGTCTTGGAAGCCTTGAGCAAAGCGTCCCCTTCCCCATCCAAGCCCCTCCCTGAAACCAGGAGCATGGTTTTTAGGAACTTTAAGGGGTGTTTCTATTCTGAAGGAATAAGAAAACACATGGGTGTGCACACACACACACACACACACACACATTAAAACAGGCATGATGCTTTACAGTTTACAGAACAGATGACAGTTTCTTGCATGTGATCATTTGATTTTTCTTTCTCATCACAGCCCTGTGAATTAGGTAGTGTCATTTTTGCAGTCAGTCTCATCTCATAGGTGAGGAAACTGAGACCCAGAGAATCAAGATTTCTGTCTGTGAGTTCTAGAGCCGGTCAATAAGATTCGATCTTGGTGTTCTGCCTCCAAATCCTATAGCTAGTGTCGACAGACAAAAGGTAAGACACTCTATTACATTAGAATTTCAGAAAAACAGCACATAATTTTCTAGTATGAGTGTAGCCTGAGTAATATCTGTGATATACTTATATTAAGAGAAATAATATGGATGTTCTCATACTGAGATTTTTGTTGTTGTTGTTCACCTGAAATTAGACTTTAACCAGACAGCCTGTATTTTTGTTGTTTGGTTTTGCTGGACCTGGGCCCTACCAATAGCATCTTTTTGTCTTTACCTAATCTATACAGTCTTGAGAGCATCCCAGGGAAATTTTTATGTTCAGTTACACTGATTATGCATTGGGCCCTGCTAAAAGCATTGCATACCTTATTGAATAGCCTTATAACCCCTTTGAAAGTTGAGTATAATTATGGCCCTCCCTGGTGGCGCAGCGGGTTAAAGCACAACAATGAGGAGTTAAAGCCACTGAAGCATGAATTCGATTCCCGCCTGTCCCGGAGGTGACCCACATGGCGCTACAGACCTCTCCTGACCCGCCCGCTGCTCCTCTCAGCAGTGTACTTCATCCATCTGCCTGTTCTGCTCCCCACTCTGTCTCTGGGGAATCCTCTCACTGCCCTGCACCTTTGGCCTGTACCCCAGCTCTATATGTATAAATAAATCTTTAAAAAAAAAAAGTTGAGTATAATTATTACCTCTTTCCAGATGAAAGTCTGGGACTCAGAGAGGTTAAGCAACTAATGCCAGGTCACATAGTCCATACAGGTCAAGGGCCTATATCTCCAAGGACAACTGTTATAGTCTTTACTCCAAAATAATTGTTAGAAATTAACAAGTAAAATATTTATACTCAATTACGGAAGTCTAGTGCTCCTGGATGAGAAAAGCAAGTGGTGACCTTTAAAAACAATTTTTTATACAACACCCAGCCAAATGCTCCCCCTGTAACAGACCCTCAGTATATACGTGGGTGCTGACTTAGATGCTGCAAGAGCAATTCAACTAAAAGGGGGAGGGGGAAGGGAGAGTTGAAAAACTCAGTAGCATTTATGCATCTGTTTTGCCCTAGGTGTGTTTTAAATTTTGTCAGGATCATAATCTGTGTTTCAAAACATGAAGATAAATTAGCCCTCTGACCTCTTAGGAGGTGACATAATCCATCTGAAAGGTTTATTACTCAGCCTGCCACTTTGCAGTTCTCAACTGTTCTTCCCATTCTCTTAACTCCATTAAAATCAGAAAAGGGAGTGGGTTGGGTAAGGTGTGAACAAAAACTGGCTGCTTCCGTGTGCAGAGGAATGTAGGCTGAAAAGCCCCCAACACTCCTGTTAACACAAGACTTTTATCCCGTAATCACAGCCTGCGGGAGACAAAACAACAATTCATCTGGAAAACAAGATTAACTCATTTAAGCTAAGCGGTGATCACAGAAAGAAGTGTGCTAGGCTGTCTGGCAGAAGGAAACCCTGCATATCCCTGGCCATTCTGGTTCAGGGGGCCTAGGGAGCAGGTCCAGCCTGTAGAAGTAATCTCTGGCTGTCAGAGTCAGCCTTCCTGAGACAGGGATATGACAGAAGAAAGGTATTCATCAACGACAATGCACCCTCCTTCCGCCATTGCTATTTTGTAGCTTTCTCTTCCTGGAGGTGACTTTTTCTGCAGGGAGGTGCTTCCTCATCCCTACCTGACCCCCACGCTCCCCACCCTACCTCTCTCCTCTTTCCCACCTGGAGCCCTGAGAGCAGATTTTCTACCCACACCTTATTGCTCCCCCCAACCCCACCCCCCCATCCCCAAATCACCTGATGTCCTGTGCATTTGGGACCTTTGGGGACTCCTTTGCCAAACGGCATTCAGAGGTGCCAAATTGCTTATACAATTAATCTGTCAGGAAACTTGCTTATGCAAAGGTGCAGTCAAGAAACGGAGCGCCTTCATCTGACCTCTTCATGGCTCACCCCTCCCAGTGTCCACCCCGTTCCCTTGGTGCCCATTCCTTTGGTTCCCAGAGGACCTATGAGGGTGGCGTGCATTATCTCTGCATAGTTTTATTTTCTGTAAGTTTATTTACTGACATCTAGGCCACAAGAAACTTACCTGTTTATCAAGACCAGATTTTAGGACTTGATAGAAATTGCAGATAGTGGACAGTACAAGGAATAGCGGAGACATATTTCCAGTGCGTGTCTCTGTAACCAACCAGCTCAATTGTCAGAGATTCTGAGTGCCCGGCTCTCTTGCCAGTGCAGCCTTTGTGTGATGGAGAAACATGATCTCTGAAGCCTCCAGTGTTCATGTAAATTGTCTGGAATGTTTGAAGTGATGTAGGATGTGTATACATTTTAAAATCTGTCACTATCCCTTTTGAAAGAATTTACCATTGCCGGGACCCATCCCATGATAGCCTGAATGAATAATCGCTTCAACAGATCGGAGCAAGACACTCATAGGAGACTATTATAAATGATGCTTTGGAGGGAAATTTTGAGACTAGATGGCTGCAACCATTCCGAGATTTGTTGAATATTTAACACTTTTTTTTTCTTTTCTTTTTTTTTTTTTCTTGTGGCTCCATCAACTAAGAAGACCATCAATTTTAGAGCATACAGCTGTTCAGGAATAATAGTTTGAAAGACCAGCCCCAAAGATCTCAGTGATTAAAGTGTGAACAGATGACGGAATGATAAACCTTAATGCTTAAAAACGTGGTTTTATGGTTCCGTCCCTCTGTAACATCGTCTGATAAATGTTTTTGCGACAAACAGACCAAATGAAAGAGCCTCGCATAAGGGGACCCAGCACAGTTTGAATATAAATGTTTGCTCCGATTCCCCTGTTAGTGATTGACTATGCGTATTGATCCACGTTAAAGAGCGAGCACACGGAAGCCTTCTCAAAGCCTCCTGCGCACACACTCCCACTTACAAACGCACAAGTATTGATCACAGTCGTTCGGTACACATATCTTACAAATTCCCTCTGTGCATGCGCCATTTAAATTAATCCACATTCCGAACAAAGCTCACTTGGAGAGAGAACAGCTTCTCTTTCAGCAGTTGCCCCCCTGGACCTTAAATCATCTATAATCTGTGCTAGCTCGGTGAAGATGCTCAAACACCTTCCCTAGTCCTGGGGTACCCACCCTCAGCTTTCCTGTCTTGGATGATGGATGCTCCTTGTGACGTCTTAAGTGAGAAAGTGCTCTGAGCTCGAAACCAATGTTCCTCTGACTTCGAAATGTTCTATGGATTAAGAGACTAAGTGACATAACCTCCAAATGCAGTCAATGAAGCTTGCTGTGACTTGGGGAGCAAATGGGGCCAGAAGAACCCAGAGCAAAGCTGTTTTTCTGAGGCATTTGGAGAACTCTGAATATGGGTGGGGGGTAGATGTCATTCATTCGAAGGTATTGTTAGTTTTAAGTGAAACGCATTTCACGCTGAGCTGCATACTGAAAAATTGACAGGTGAGATGAGATGAGGCTTGGGATTCACTTTCAAATACTGCACAATAGTGGAGGGCAGAATCAACAAATTAAGGTGGGAAAATGCTCATAGTTCTTAATCAGCTGTGGGTTTGTTCCACTCATTTGAATACACTGGAAAATTTCTGTAATAAAATTTTATCCAGAGATGTCAAGAGACAGACAACCAGGCATGCTGTTTTCAAAGGCCAGAGCTTCTGGGCAGAGCAGAGTGTGAGCCTGAATAGACAGAGAATTCCTGCTAACTGGTCAGCAAAATCTTGTCCCTTTTGAAGCAGGTATTATTTGGTACCTGTGATGGCTTGTATTGGGTGCTCCCCCAAATCCCTATGTGGAAGCCCTAACCTCCAGTGCCTCCTAATGCAGTTGTGAAATAGGGCTTTTAAAGAGGTGATTAAGCCAGCACGTTTACCTAGTAGTTTCAGCCTCCAGAGCCACAAAGACACCAACAGTAGTGTGTGTGTGTGTTTGTGGTGGCAAAGTTGGCAAACTAATGCATACCTTCCAACTGGGTTCTGTTTGAATATCAAGTAGTGACAAATGGAAGGATACTTTCCTGCCCCAGACTTAGAAGACAAGAGAACCCGGCAGTGGTCCTGGCTCCCCCTCTGGATGGGGCCTGTGCACACATCTGAGTGTTCAGGTCTTATCTTCATGGGGCTCTGTTCTGTGCAAAGGGAAAGGAAGTGGGAAAAAAAAGACAAATGATGTCTTTAGTACAGGATGAAGCCAGAGTTCTGGTCCCTTCCAGAATGTGGCTGTCTCAGCTCTAGTGTGCTTAGTGAATGTCTGGTCTTCTTTCTTTATTCAACAAATACCCTGGGCAAGGAGCTCTGTTCTAGAAGCAACATGAAGGAACAAATAATCAGTCCCTCAAAGATGCTACAGCCATTATTCCCGATAGCGGAAACATGTGGAGACCTCGAGGCTTAGCATTTTGAGGCCTCAGAGATTAGAAAAGAATGAGTAAAGAGTGGTTCAGGGCAAAGGCTGAGAACATCAACTCACACAGAGCCTTCAAACTACAGAGAGTTCCTGAGAGTTTATTCGAATTGCAATAGGAGCCATTGGTTGGTTTTAAACCAAAGAGAGATTGATGTGATATGATATGACATAGGACACAAAATCTGGGTGGTATAAAATGCCGTGATATGCCATGACTTAGGTTTGATATAAAAACTGCACATATGTGACATGTTTGATATAAGGCAGGAGAGATCATGTGACCTACGTGACATGACCCGTGCTAGCACAGTGAATGCCTGATAGAATGGATCTTCATGGATTAGATAAGAAACAGAAATCACTTAAAAGATTTATCCACCAGGAATGAGTTCAGCTACACGTTAGAGAACACAAGTAAAATTAGCTTAAACAAATCGGGCCTTGTCTTCTCTTGCTTAATAAGAAGCCCAGTGGGAGGCTGTTGCTAGCCTTGGTTTGTCTGGCTCAGCTACTCAACACTTGTCAGAGTTCTGGGTCACCAGCTCTGTGATTCTCAGAGTCATTCCACAGGGGTCCTGGATGGCTGCCATAGCACTAGATGTCCCATTCAAGTTCAAGGTGGGGAAAAGGAGAAGAGAATGGTACCAGCTGGGGCTGATTCTTATTAGGAAAGACAAGAGTGATGAGACTACCGACCAAAATAATACACTCTTCTTGGTGGTGATGTTTGTTAGAATGTGCCTTCTAGGAGACCACATTTTTGGTCACCCTCCACAATACCTTGTGTGCCTGATCAAACTGGACAGCTTCTTTTAAATACCAGATGACCAGGCCCCAACATTTCTTGGTCTGTATGTAGCCTCAGTTTATGCTCCCAATCAACCACAGCCCTTCTCATTTCAACAGCTCTTTAGCCAGGTTTCCTTTCCTGCTTTACGGCCTTCAGATGACTCTTTTATTTTCATTTTCAAAAGAGATATATCCTGCCTCTTTCCCAAGATCAGTGGACAGGGAATACTCGACGTTCTTGGTTTAAAATGGAGCCATAAACAACTCCCAGGGGTGTTGTGAGGATGACTGAACGTAACCTTTGCTCTGAAAAGTCTAAAAGGCTAAGTGGTTTAATCACATTACGGTCTTAGCAAAGGGGGCCAGGGATGTTCAGGCTTTGGTGATAAGCTCCTTGAAAGCAGCAGTGTTTTGTTTGAATAGTCTCTCTCTCTGCAGACCTAGTGCTTGATCCAGACTATGCAAGTTGTTCCCATGGTTTTAACTTTTAATTTAAATGAATGTAATATATATTATTCAATAGAGAAGGCATGTAACTACAGAGACACAGAAGTTAATGATCTAGTGTGGGAGACAATGTAATATTTACAGCACATGTGAAACTGATATAATATAATATAGTCTTAATAATATATAACATAATCTTACCTGATAATAAAGACTTTCCTTTACTCTTTTTGACTATAAACTCTTGTCTATATTTTTCAGTGCTATATGTCTAGTACTTTTGGACCAACGCTTGGTTCTTGGAAGGTGGTCAACAGTTGTATATTTAGTTCAAGAACTGAGGGGTTTAGAAGTATGAGAGCATAATTTAGTTTCTATTAGAAAGAGGAGGGTTTAATAGGTGGCACGATAATTGAATTGGGTTTTGATGAGTGAGTAGGAGCTTCCCCAGATACACTGAGGGGGTGAGTGCACGGAGAGCGTATTCCAGCCAGAGAATCCGATGGGCCGGGTGACACCAATGTGTTGGACTCTGGTGGACCTAGTGGAGGATTACAATGGACAGTAGTTGAAAAGATACTTGGGAGGGTTCCATATTGCTTTTCTAACTCCTCACCAGCTCTTCAATATCTGTACTTTCTTCTTTCTTACCCACAACTTTGGTAATAGGGTTGGGGGGCTGGAACTGTATGCCTGTTTGAACAGGCTGGACTCAACATTCAGTGACTCATTATAAAGGGTTCCACTGATACCGCATTCATTTAATGGTGCCTACATGATAGATGTTATTAAAAAGGCATTTCGCTTGGGAAGCACAATGGTATTAGCCTGCCAGACTGCCAACGTGATTTGCTTTATGGAAGGGGATTTGAAATAGGGGGTTTTGGTGGCTGTATTTTTGCCTCAACAGTTATTTATAGACAAAGTATGGGCCATTGCATGTTTATAGTAGCTCTTCTTTATAGAGGCCCAAGTTATTATTTTTTATTGGTTTGGGTACTTATTTTGTGCATTTGTAAACAATTATGTAGTTATGCAGCTGTTGTAGTACAGAGGCCATATGCATTTCCATGTTAAGAGAAAATACTATGAGGATTTCTTACTGGGTATTATCATAAAAGAATGATGGTGGCGCCAAAAAAAAAAAAAAGAAAGAAAGAAAGAAAGAAAAAATGATGGGCTCAGGAATTACCACTAAGTTTTACAGTGTTTAGGATTAAATGAACTGGATGGATTTTTAGCTCTAAATTTAGAGTTGGAATGAAACTTTATAGCTAGAAATGAAGGTTTCTCCTATTTTCCATACCTGAATGGAAAGTATATTATTTACCTACCACAATTTTTAATTAATTAATATATCAATAACTTCTGTCCCTCTCCTCAGCCACTCCCCATATTGCCTAGGAGACTCCCAGTTTTCCTAAAGAACTTTTTCTTTTTTTTTGGTAAAAGAAAGCATGTATTTATGACAAATATTTACCAAGCCTCTGATATGTGCCAGGAATTGTTCTGCTGATTCATAGAGGGGGAAATGAATCAGGGGCTGCCAAAGCTGAGGAGAGAGGTGAGAAGATGGGTGAGTGTACTGTGCACGTCCTGGGGAAAGCAGTGTCAATAACTTTCAAATAACTTGAGTCAACACCTCATTCCTCCATTTATTTTTTTTTTAAGATTTATTTATTTGTGCACACAGAACTGGGGTACAGGCCAGAGGCTCAGGGACGGCGAGAGGCTTCACCAGAGACAGAGTGGGGAGCAGAACAGGCAGATCGACGAAGTACACTGCTGAGGGGAGCAGTGGGCGGGTCAGGAGAGGTCTGCCGCACCTTGTGGTCACCTCTGGGTCAGGTGGGGATCAAACTCATGTGGAAGCGGCTTTAGCCTCTTCGTGCTCTGCTGCTGCACCACCAGGGAGGGCCCATCATTCCTCCATTTTTATAGATCTGTACAAGACCCCGCACTGCAGAGAGTGACAGTGTAGACAGGCTGAATATACAGCAGAATTCCTGCACAGCAGACCGGTTAAGATATTAAGCCAGCCTCCCATCACTAGTGCCCTTGTTTAAATCCTGGCCTCCGGCATGGTGTCTATTCGGTAGAGGGTAATCACTTTCCTGTGACCGTATTCTGGTCTATCACACAATCACAGAAGCAATAGCTGCACATAAGAGGTTAATCACAGAGCCTGGCCCCTAACCATCAGTGCACGGGGTGATGGTGGAGGCTTTTTCTGGGGCGACATTCCCCTGCTCATTCATTGTGGTGAGACCATGCACTCAACCTTCAGGGAAATGGTGTCGATCAGGAGATGGACAGAGGACCAGAGATACCTGCCATAAGGGAGCTACCAGATCCCACTGAAAGTGGACAAGTCTGCAGTTACCCAAACAGCAAGATGAAATGTGACTGCCAGGAGACACAGATGCTGTTAATTAAGGAAAGGAAGGGGGTCTCCAAGATGGTATTTTTTGAAGAGAAGAGCCCTCTAGATACATAAAAGGAGCTTTTGGAATTAAGCATCTTTATTCAGATAAGTTATTTCATCCTGCCTTATGCTGGTTCCTAATGCTGTCACATATACTATCCCTTCTGAAATGCGTTAGTCACATTTAAAATTTACCAAATGGAAACTATCACTTAGCTTTAAGCAGCAGCAAGTGAAGAATGAATTTGAAGCATGAGTTTTATCGGTTTCTCTTACTTAGTACACCATGCATCCATCAAAAACAAAACAAAACAAAACAAAACAAAAAAGTAAGAAAAACCTAGCATTTATTTGCAGGATTTTTCTGCAAAATGTTATTTATCTCACTCTGCTGTTTTATTCATTTTAAGCACGTTTACACCAAAGTGTTCTACTCTGAGCTAGTCTCAATTCAATTTAAAGTGAAAGGTTTTTTGAGTTTAGATAATTTACATATAAAAGCGTTACTGTACATTTTATAAAATGACTGTGTTCAGAAAACAACGATTTCAATTTAATCGTATTGTTATCCTGCAAGTTGAAATGCCTCCCTCTTGCTTTTCCGTCTTACTGACAATATTCCTTCTTGTCCTAATTTAAAATTGTTAGTGTTTGAAAATTGACGTGTTTCTTTTCGACCCCACCGGTAAGACTGTAGGTCCACGGTGATTTGTGTTACAGACTTGAAGAACGTGAACATGTGTGAGGCAGTAATAACCTGAGCATGCCAGGTAGATGGCTCTTTTTAAATGCTTTTCTTTCTTCTCCCGAGAAATTTTGTTTGCCAGTGGCCATATCTGTTAAAAACAAAACAAGAACAACAAAACCTTATACTTTATGTTTCAAAATTTGCGGATTTCTTTCCTTCTTAAAACCTGACACTTTTTCTGGGAAAGTCCTTAGGAACCAGCCACTATGCCTCAAGATCTTATGTCATCCTGCATCTTGGGGCAAGAGAGCCCCATGCTTGGGATTTCAGACCCCCATATCAGTCCCAGGAAGCCTGCCATTGTTTCACGTTCTTGACCCTTCATGGGGCTTCCAAGAAACACATCTGAGTCTCCTGATTCTACAAGACTGGGTGACCCTGTGAATTTCTACCAGTCTTCCTTTGTCTCTTCCAGGGTTTAGGATTATTCCCCAAATCTGTCATGCAGGCGGAATGCAAGTGACTGCCTCCAAATTCACATTTGGTAGTTTCTTAGGGAGAGAATAAACAGCTGTTTAAGCTAGAGCTGCCAAGCTGCATTAAAATTAATTTGGTCCTGACCGAACGATAAGTATACT
>NW_004567129.1:8531913-8544457 GCF_000260355.1 Condylura cristata | reverse complement strand
CACCCCCCCCGCCTCCCTGTTCTCGGAGTGAAACCCAGAGCTCCTCTCCCACAGCAGAAGGGTGCTGATTAGGCCATGCTGGAAGGGCTTCCTTTCAGTTTTGGGGTTTACTGTTGCCAGCACCTGCATCTGCTCAGTCTGTGCAATTGAAGTGGTTTACCAGGGATCACTTGTGGACAAAAATGCATATGAATCTCTCAGCCCAGTCACGCCTCCAGCTGTGGTTCCAGATTTGGATCTGTGCCTCACAGTCGGCCACTGCCACACAGGTCGTTATCCCCTTCGTTAGCTTTCTACCATATCATTGACGTACACACTCCCTGTGTACCTGGGAAAATGAAAGCCTTTTTCCACAATGAGGACCATGAACTGCTTCCCAATAGTCTAACTACCCTTTTCCTCTCAGTTTAAAACAGGTTATAATACTGTTTACATTTACTTGCTAATTTCTAGGTCCTTTTTTAATATTTATTTATTATTTATGCATATGGAACTGGGGTGCAGGCCAGAGGTTAGGGGCCATGGGAGGTTTCACCAGAGACAGAGTGGGGAGCAGAACAGGCAGGTCGATGAAGTACGTTGTTGAGGGGAGCAGTGGGCGGGTCAGGAGAGGTCTGCCGTGCCATGTGGATCACCTCCGGGGTGAGGATCAAATTCACACTGAAGTGGTTTTAGCTTCTTAGTGTTGTGCTTTAACCCACTGCACCACCAGGGAGGGCCCTCTACGTCCTTAAAAAAAAAAAAAAAATCCTTGTAATGATAGCCATTATTCTGTGACTGTTGTATGAAGATGTTTAAGAACAGATATAATTCACTTGCCAGACTGACAGTGTGTTCTCCAAGAGGGGAAAAAATATAGAGCATTCTCTTTCTTTAAAGTCCTAAGTAAGAGTAGCAGGAACCCCTCATTTGAGAAATACACTCTAGGAAGATGTGCTTGTTGGAAGAAGGATCTGGGTTCAAACCCTGAGTCTGCCATTTACTGACTATGTGACCTTAGAAAAAAAGCTTAATTTCCGTTCTCCTTTCCCACAAATAAAGGTGCCTAGTCGTAGAACCCAATAAATGGGTTAGAAGTCAAGTACAGGCCTTGTATCAATGCTGAGTCTTTGCATCATGACATCCCCAGTAAACCCAGATGAATACCTGTGACTGTCCATAGCTGCCTGGTGAGGAGCTATTTGTGTCAACTATTAAGTATATTAGGATCCAGCCCAATCCTTTTTTTTTGGGGGGGGGTGGAGAAGGTGACATTTTGTACTTTAGTTTTTTGTTTGTTTGTTTGTTTTTAACAAGAAGCTACAATTTCAACCAATACAATACCTTCCTTCACATGTCTTGATTGAGATCAGGATCTAGTCCCATGAAAGACATCTTTGGACTGACCCTTCCATCCACCCATTCATTCACTCACTCATTCATCCATCCATCCATCCATCCACCCACCCATCCACCCATCCACTCATTCTTTCATTTACTCACTCATTCAGAGTCTACTGAACAGCCACTGTATGTCAACATCTGCCCAAGAGGTTGAGGACACAGCCTGCCCAGGGCTGTTCTCTGTCTGCCTAGTGCAGGTGACTGAGGTGTGGGCACTGACACAGGATTGTCGCCACAGACCCCAGCATCAGACAGACTTGCAGATCAATCACAGCTCTGCCGCTTACTAGCTGCATGAGCTGTCTTTGGGCCATTTCACTCAATGCTCCCTGTTTCCTTCTCCTCGCTTACAAAATGGACTTGATGACAGCATGTAACTTGTGCAGTGCTTTGAAGATTCCGTGGTAGAGGTATCATCTGAAAGTGGCACTGAAGTTGCTGCAGTTCCTGGCATGGAGGAAGTGCTCACCGAGAATGGCTGCTTTGTGTTTGCCAGGGCAGGGTGGGGGGAGGGGCGGAGGAGAGGAGTATAAAGCTAGAAGTCCCCATGTCGCTCTACAGCCTTGCCATGTGTCTGTGCCTCTGGAGGGCTTACTGGCTAATTTGTGTAGCAGGGACACTAATGGGAGTAGACAAGACATACTGCAACAAGATCTAAAGAACTATAATTAATATACTAAACAAAAATATAGAAAGTAAGGTGCAGGCACGGGAATTGCTCAGATCCTCAGAGTGAAGTCTGCTGGGTTTATAAACACTAGGGCAGAGCAAGGGACACTCCAGGGAAAGCCAGTGGCCTCGCCACAGGGCTCTGTCTGTGAGTGGCTCAGAGGGCACAGGTGTGCTCCCAGGGCAGCCTGCCGTCCTCAGCAGCCATGGCCACCTCTACTCTGTGGCCTGCCTTCCTCTCCAGGGGTAATCCTTAGCTCTGGCAACAGCTTCAGGTCACCCGGGAAGCTTTCACAATGTCCTGGTGACATCCACAGTCTTTCCCTTCCCTGTTTCTTTCCACATTTGATGAGCAGCCTCCTCTCGCCTCTCTCTGCTCCCCTCTCCCCAGCCCGGGAGGACTGGGGCATGATGGGAGGGTGAAGGTCAGAGGCCCACAGCATTCTAGGCTATGATTCCATATGAACTGAAGGAGAGAAGAAATCTGCCACCTTCTCATCTGCACTTTCTCTCCTTCCACTTGTGTCATCTTCTCCCCTGCATCTCCCGGCCCCAGGCAGTGCTCCCTCTTCCTACCTCATAGGCATCTGAGAGCATCTCTGCCATGTCCACACCGTTTCTGCTAATCTAGTCACTGCAGTTCCCCCTGGGGCCCCCCTCCTAATGCACGTGTCTGCTTTTCCATCTCCTCCACGGTCAAAATCAGAACTCGCTCTTTGTCCCCTATACAGCCAGGCTAAGCTGGTTGATGTCACAGATAACCCCCACGATTCCAGGGATGTAGCATTGAATCCTTAATATAATGAGGCACTCACTACTTGTTGCCCCATCATAGTGATGTTCCACAGGGACCTAGACTTTATCTGTGCTGAGCCTCATCCACACCCAGCGGATGACGAGAGAGAAGAGGCACAGAACCATGTGGGGTGTTCTGTGGGGCACACACAGAAGCAGCAGACCTCCCATCCACCTTCATCCTACTGGCAAGAATTAAGCTTGTCTAAGAGGCGGAGGGAATTGGGTTTGCACAGGTGGAACCTGTCTTTGCCATGCTCCCGTTTGGATCTCTCCATTCATACTCTGTTCCTAAACCTCCAGGGATTGTTCTGTTGTCATTTGGGCTCTTTTATGGGCTCTGGTTACCAATAATGAACAAAACCCCAATGGCTAAAGCAAAATTATCTCTGTGTTAACATGTAGCTTAGATATTTCACTGTGTTTGAGGGAAATGAGAATTTTCATGGCTATAACTTTAAGCCACAACTCATAAGAATAATCATTCTCTCCTTCATTCCAGCATGCCCTTCTTCCAGAAAGATTTATAGCAGCTAGATTTTGGCACATCATACCCACTATGCGCATCAGCTTTGTAACAAATTATCAGAGTTACTGGTATGGTCTTACATTATTCAGCAGGGTGGATAAAAGGACCCTTGGCTTTGGGAATTAAAAAAAAGCAAACCCATGTTATGTGCAGTCTCCTGGTGAAGTGACAGAAATATCCAGTCAGGAGAGCATTTCTGTGTGGTTCCCTGTTGGCTTACATCAAAATCATCTCATCGCCTTGGGATTGAAAACCACACTCTGTAAGCTCTGAATAAATATTATATAACCATTGCCTGCACCCTCAAGGAGACATTTTCTGGGGAGCAGTGAAAATGATTTGATGAGCTTTTAGATATGTGTGTGTGGAGTTTTCCAGTCATATCTCATCCCCATTTCATTCCCTTAAGAGTTCCTCCAGAGTAATGGTGTGTTTCATTTAGTTCCCTTTGTTTCTCAAAAGGCTGAGCACCTACTGAAGAGCCCCCGCACGTAGTAGGCATTTTGTAGAAACTCATTGAGGCATATTATTGATTTCTTAGGTACCAAGGAGGAGGTTACCACAAAACAGGTACTTAAAACAGTAGAAATGTATCCCCCTTCCTCCTCCCTCTCATACTCCCTCCCCTCATCCCTCCTTTCTTCTCTCCTTCCAACATTTTCTCAAAATTCACATGTTAGATCGTGCTGCATATACTAACTCCATAACTAAGATTGGTTAGGACTCATTCACCTGAGTGAGTCTAGGAGAAATAAATCTTTTAGGAAAAAAGTATGACTAACCTTCCATTTTGGCTTATCATGTGGTATGCTGGGAGACTAATCTCTTAGAAAACCACCAGGAATCCAGGAATCCTGACAACTCAATAGCCACAGGAGATGTTGGGACAGGCAGCCATTTAAAAATTCTGATTCCTCTGGAATAACATCATTAATGAAGTCACCCAACTTGCAGTATTATCTCAACTCTAGGGCAGTTGATGCTGGCATCACTGAAGCAGCCAATCCATTGTTTTTGGTGCTAATTTAAGAAAGTGTTTGGGTATCATTGATAGGAAATTTCTTGTTTTAATTTATTTGTTAAAGATTTGTTTTATTATGCACACAAGAGCTGGGGCGTAGGCCAGAGGCATGGGAAGTGATTCACCAGAGACAGAGTGGGGAGCAGAACAGACTGATCTACTGAAATACACTGCCGAAGGGAGCAGTGTGCGAGACAGAAGAGGTCTGCTGTGCCATGTGGGTCACCTTCCTGGCTGGGGATCAGACTTGTGCTGCAGTGGCTCTGAATAGCTTGATAGTGCTGAGATTTAATCCTTTGCACCACCAGGGAGTTCCAGCTTGTTTTTATTTTTTTATTCATCTTATTTGACAGAGGTGGGTAAGCCCTAGGGTCATGGTCTCTTTCTGGGTACTGGTCTAATTCTGCAGTGACAATAGTGGTTTCAGACTTGACATAGTTGGACACTGAAGCCCATGATTCCCTACATGTATTGCTTTTGTCGCGGCATCAGGTTGAGGCCTTGTGAGTCCAGCATGCTCTACACCCTGTGCTCTCTGACCAGAATCCCCACAAGTGTCTCTTCCACAGCAAGACCAGTGACCTGAATACACTCAGTCCTGCACCTACTGGTCGTCCTCCTTGTCCTTCTCAAGAGGTCAGCCTGTGCGACTTACCTGTCAGGCAACTGGTAAACGCACCTCAAGAGAGTCTGGTCTGTGTTGATTCTCTTAACTGTGTCTTAGGCTGAGTTACCTAGAAGGAGAACCTGAGGCAGGCATTTGGTTGCATATGTTTTATTGAGAGAATGTTCTCTGGAGAAGCCTGTAATGAGTGAGGAGAATAAGGTTGGGGAGGGAAAAGGAGTCAGGAAAGATGTTGTCTCAAGTGATGTCTGACTTTGACCCGATGCTCAAGGAGTTTTTGAGTGTAGATCATACCTCAGAACGTGAGGTCAGAGACCCAGAAAATTGTATTCATATATCAGGCAGCCATAGACTTTCCCCTTGGTAAAGGGGGGTGGGGAGACTATACCTTCCAAGATATCTTGGGTGAGGTGCACAAGGACACAGATAACTGTTGAGAAGGTCACATAAGCTGGGGGTCTGTGGTTGAGAAATGGGGATCTGATATGGGCACCAGTGACTCCTGCTGCTCCCCTGATGATCACTCTGCTCCCTCCTTACTATCTTCGGGGCCTTTTACTTCACACTCCAGAATGGACAAGTGCCCAAATGGATGATCATGTGTAGCATGCAGACATTTTCATGTATTGATTGCAGTTTCCATTATTGTCCTAGTCACAGAGGCCCATGAAACAGATTCCACAGCTGACACTAGATCTGCAGAGTGTTGAACGGGGAGCCTCCAAGCATATAATGCACTAGGCTATGTTTTAAGAGAAAAAGAGGCACACAGACCTAGGCACCGTAGCTGCCACCTGCTCCTGTGTGCACTCCCATTGCTCTTCCTGCCCTGGTTGCCATCATGGAGAAACTTGTATATACAGTGCCTCTGCTCAGGAAAGACCAGGAGGCTCTGGAGGCCTCCCTCATCCCTCACCTGCCTCTCCAAAGGCGGCAGTGTTCCTGCAGTTCCTCCCCTTATTGGCATTTATTGTTTTTAATTCAATTCTCCTGTCCCAGAGAACAGCACTACCTTGATTGAGTTCTGATGAGAACAGCACTACCTCTGATGTAACAGGAACACCACTCTCAGAGCCCTGTGGCTGTGTGGCCTTCAGCAACTCTAACTGGACTCTTGAGAGGCAGCTCTAGACTGCCATAAAGTTAAAGGTTCTGATTCTGCCTTTCTGAGAAACTGTCCTGTTTGGTAGGAGTGACATTCTTAAGTCCTGGTGTAGTATGACTCAAAGGTTCAGAAGGTTGCCATAGAGCGGAGACTAGTCATTTTAGGATTTCAGGAGCTGTTAGATGCATAGATCATCACCCCCTTGCAAATGATCTGTATCATATGTGCTCTTGTCACTGAGTGAACAGACTGGAATAGTTACCATGCTCTCGTTATTAGAGTTAGACTCAAAATCAGTGTTTGTGTGTAACTTGTAACCTGATGAGTCTTTCTGTGGATGGCTCTAGGATTTACAAATGCAAATCTAACTTTGGTTCATCGATAAACTGCCATGATGTAAAGGGAATTTAAATAATCAGACTTCCACCACTTTGGCAGATTGAAGCAAAAACATTTCTCTGTCTTCCTGAGATGAGTGAATGTCTGCTCCAAACATCTCCCCGTTTGTCTAGTCACCTAACACTCCTTCGGGTTTTTATGATATCTCAGGGTTTTTGAAGCCTCTTCACTGCCATGACCCCATCTACTGGACCTGGAAGAGCCAAGTGGCTGGCGGCTTAAGGCATGCTTGAAATGCTGTGTGACTCCGTCACTTGACCGTGGTCATCAGCCTGGACATCTGTGCCCTGCTGGCTGCAGAGTGAAGGGAAACTGGTTTCTGGGTCTCTCGGATGAGCCTAAGGCCACTATCCAGGAGTGGGTTCAGATTCCAGGTGCAGAGGGGCATGCCAAAGTGTGTGGTAGCTTACACTGTGCTCCTCCTCTTGGGCATGGGGTGGCATTTAATTTTGTTTAGTGCAGGAAAGGGACTTGGTGGAATTGATTTAACAAAAAGGTTAATATGTCATTATGGCTGCCAGTTGGCCAATTGAATTGCTAGTAATTGGGGCAGGGGAAGCATTTAATTTGATGCAGTGGACACTGGACCACCAGAGTTGGGGCATTTGTTGCAGCAGCTTCCCAGCAGGTGTGTTTCAGGTATGCCCTTGAATTTACAGATGTTCCCTTCTCCTGTTATACAAGGGGGTTGTCATTATCATTCTATCTGCCCACCAGCCCCTTGCCCTGTAACCCAGAGAAAACACAAGACCAGATTTATTTTTCTTCTGTGTTGTGTGATTGGAGAATTGTGCAATAAAGACCTTCTATTGTAATAATAATAACAATAAGATATGTTGGTTTGAACATTATGCCATTTTTCAGGTATATGATTTGACATAAGTCTAACTATGTTATAACCATAGCCAAACTAGAGTTTCTGCCACCATACAACTGACACTCCTTACCCATTGCACCCATCCCAACATTCTTCCCCACCGGTAATCATCAGACTGTTTTCAATAGCTAAGAGTTTGTTTTTGTTTCGTTTATGCATTTTCTGTAGGTTTCATATAGGAATGAAATAATTTGGTATTTATCTTTCTCTAATTTGTTATAATTAACAAAATCTCCTCAAGCTCCTTCCATTTTGTTACAAGCGGCATCCTCTTTATAGCTGCATAGTATTCCATTCTGTCATCCATGCATCTGTCAGTGATGCATGTAGGGTTCTCCTAAGTGGGATGCGCTGATGATCCCCTAGAACAGAGGTCTACAGTTGTTGGCAAAGCCTAGTCCTCTACTTGTTTTCATATATAAACATTTTAGAATTCAGCCACACCCCTTTGCTTAGGAATTTCCCAGGGCTGTATTCACACCATGATGACTAAGATGAGAAATTGCAGCAGAGACCATGTGTCCTGCAAAAAATAGAATATTTATTCTATTTTTCACAAAAAAAAAAACATTTGCTGACCCTTTAGGTTTACCAGATTTACCAAGTGAAAATACAAGCTTCCCCTATTAATTTGAATTTCAGATAAACAATGAATGCTTTTTAGGAAAAAGTATGTCTCAAATGTAGCTGGGCAATCTATAATACTTAAATCTGTCTCCCATCACACCCCTGCACTGGATTGGGTGTGGAAACTTTGCAGCTCCTGTTTACATTTATCTTACACTCAATTTATTTCAAGTCCTATTTCTTTGACTGCAATGTCACATATAGTGGTCTGTATATCATCAAGTGAACATCTCAAAACTTCATCTCACTGATGGGGTGTGTGGTCAAAGTAGTGTGTGCATGATCAAGGTAGCGTGGAGGCTTCTTGGAGAACAGGAAAAACACCTATTCATGTGACCACTTAGGTTTCCAGTATGAGGGAACCATTGATGATGTGTGGTGGAAAAAAGAACAGATATCCCTGCTCTGGCTGAGCATGGCCATTGCAACAATGGGCTCTAGGTCCTCAAGTGTGTGTGGAGATGGTGGCTGGTTCCTAGGCAAGACTGTTAGGAAGCCCCTTGGCTGTTTATTGAATTTTAAAGATATATTGTTTATGCAAACAAGAGCTGGTTATAGCCCAGAGGGTTAGTGGTTGGAGGAGGGAGTAGAGAGGGTGAAAGGACTCATCAGAGACAGAGTAGGGAGCAGAACAGGCAGATCTACTGAAATACACTGCTGAGGGGAGCAGCGTGCAAGACAGGAGAGGTCTGCTGGGCCATGTGGTAGCTCCCTGGCCAGGGATTGAACTGATACTGTAGTGGTTGCAGCTAGCTTGATAGGGCTGAGACTTAACTCCTTGTGCTAGTTATATACCCAGTGTGAGCAGGGACAGCCCACACTTTCCTTATATTAAAAAAAAAGTCAACCTTGAGGGAATGGAAAGCACGAGGGTCCCCAGCACTTCACTCAAAGTGGGCTTTCTCTCTCTAACATGCTGCGACCCTGTGGGTGACTCACTCTCAGGTTAAACGGTGACTGGGGAGTCAATGCACAGAGCCCTGTGGTTTCGGTTCACATGGGGTTTGGCCACACAGTTTCGTTTTCACTTTGGCATATCGTGTGAGTTTCCACCTTCATCTCTTTTGCATCTGGTGTTCTTGGAAATTCTGCAGGGATTGCTTTGAAATTGTCTGGGGTCACAGCAAGAGCCAGGGACTCTTAGTCTCTTGTCCAATCAGGCAGTCCCAAGAGAGGCAAGCATGGACCCTGCTCCCTCCCAGGAGGACAGAAGTTAGTGTCCCCAAGCACAACCCAACCCCCAAATTCACTCCAGAATTCATGAACAGCCCCCCAAGGAAACACCTTCTTTCTTCTGGGAGGAGACACTGGCCTATCTTTTTCCTTGGTGCCACAGCAGTCTGAAAGGCTTCCGTGCTAAACAGCAGGGCGGGGCTACCCTGGTTCTTATCTGGGCAAGGTAAGGCTAGCCAAAGAGGGGCCCACTCCATAGCCAAGGTAGCAAAAGGTGTCTCATCTGTCAAGTTTGTGGTGAGAGTCATGGATTGAAAAGAGGCACCTAAGCCCTGTTTGTCTCTTGGAAGCCAGTGGTCACCCCTTTTGTTAACTTAAGAGGAAAAGGGTATTTCCCACCATTCATGCATTCATTCTTTCTTTCACCTGCCAACACAATTGTCATCATCCCCTGAAAGCAGACAGTATCTGCCCTTCTCTGCCTGACTTCACTTAGTGCTATCATTAAGACATTCATTATCTTCCAGGGGCATCATATAGAGAGATGTCACTTGTAAAGTGATGGGAAGATGGTGCTTGAACTGGGCACTGAAGTCTGAATAGGAGTTTTCTAAGAGTAGAAAGGGTTTGAAGAAAGATGAAACAGGCAAAAGGGATGGATCTGTGAACTGCAGCAGATGCCTGGGAAGCTGCAGGTGCCTCTGGTTTTTATTTGTTTGTCTGCATTGAGTGTTGTGGGCAAAGGAAGCAAGAAGGGACCAGGTCAGGTTTCTGTTACCTGAAAGCATGTGGAAAATATGAACTACATAGGAGATTAAAAAGTAAAACTGGCTTCTTGACCTGAAAACCCACATGACGACTAAAGTCATCAGCCAAGTAAACAGCAAAACTCACATTTTTCTCAAAGCTGTAACAGCCTCCAGCTTCCTGCCACGAGTCTTAACTTCTCTACCTGTTACCCACACCCTGATCCACTTCCTTCCCAACATTCAGCTCACTGGTACATAACATTTATTGGAGAGGAGGAAGTGATGTTTGCCACTTGCATTATTGATGAAGACATTGGGGTCCCACTTTGTTTTTTTGTTTTTTTTTTTTTTTTTTTTTTTTTTTAGTATTTATACATACAGAACTGGGATACAGGCCAGAGTGCAGGGGAGGTGAGAGGATTCACCAGAGACAGATTGGGGAGCAGAACAGGCTGACTGTCCAGGTACCCTGCTGAAGGGAGCAGCGGGCGGGTCAGGAGAGGTCTGCTGCGCCATGTGGATCACTTCTGAGGCAGGGATCGAACTCATGCTGAAGTGGCTTTAGCTTCTTGGTGCTGTTCTTTAACCCGCTGCACCACCAGGGAGGACCCTGGGGTCCCACTTTTAAAGAGCTTACCTAAGGAGGCAGTCAGTTTGGAATGGAGTCTGGATTTGAACTTGCCTCCTTCAGCCAGGCTCTTTGCTGGAAGAACTCAGCCTGGGGGCTGCTGAATTCCTATTGGTGGAATGATGGATTACACTCACATCCTTTAGCGAACGCTGACCTGGGCTTCTCCCCCATCCCCCCCCCACCCCACCTTGAGCCCACCATCCTCTTCCAGAGCCGTGTTCCTGAGGCTTCCTGCCATGGATGCTTAGCTGAGAAAAAAAAATGAGCATATTTTTCTTGCTTGTTTCTGTCCTTCCATATGTCATGGTCATTCTTTCCCTTCTCACGCACACTTGAGCTCAGTGCTGAAATACCCAATGCACAGGCTATTGTAATGTTCAGAGTTTGCGGGGCATGCCATAGAGAGGGGTCCATGTGTATCTTCTCCCTTTCCTCTCTTACTTGGGTCTGCTTGGAAATGTAACATTTTAAAGACCTTCTTGGCTGGAGGGATTTTTATTATAAACATAAAACATTCATTGAAACATTAAACGCTTTACAGCTGTTTTTCAGCACATAAATTTTCATGGACAGCCACCCTCACTGTCACACCCTCCTCATACATTTCACCTTTTTCTTTCTCTTCCAGTGGTTCTGACACTGGAGTTGAAGGGTGGGTGGGGGCCTAGATCGCAAGTGAACTATATTGGGTACATGGAACTTCATGCAGAAAAACCCATTGCATTTGTACCCAAAGGGAATATGCTGAAGCCGGAACCCTGCTAAGGACAGCCAACACCTCTGGCCCTGCCAGCCTGATGAGTCCCTGGGAGGCTGATGGCCTCATTTCTCCCTCTTCTCTCAAGCGAGATAGAGGAGGGCAGGCTGTGAGAAGGCCAGGAGATCCAGAAAAGTTAGTGTTGAGATGGCACCACACTATTTTTCAGGGGTGTCCTTTCAGGTTGGATGATTCATAGACAATTCAGCTACTCCTTCAAACAGGATCCAGCAGAAAGATGACCTCATTGGGTCCAAAATAGGGCAGAATGAGGAGGTGCAGGGCCAGGGGAAGACTGAGGTGGTCAAAAATTACCAAGTGCTGGACGCAGGGACACTCAGGATCCCTAAGTCATTTCGTAATTGTCATGGATCCCAGGGGCCCTGTGGCCCCTCCAGATTGCAGAAGGGGTTCCCTGTATGTCACCACTCTTGCCTTGTGGTGAGTGGGGTTTCGCTTGCTCCTGGGCTTTTGGCCTTGAGAGGAGGTTTTTAGCCAGCATGAGTCTTGAAACATGTTTGTGTGTCTGACTTGTCCCCTTGGGCTTCTCTCATCGTTGATGAACCTGCATCTGCAGCCCTGAATAGACACCTCAGCAGAGCTGAACCTGGCTTACAGTTTGCATCCAAGTCCAGCCAAGCCCAACAATATCAGCCAAACCCAACTGACCCATAGGCCAGCGAGTAAAAAAGTAACTTCTCAAGAGGTGGTTTGTCATGCAGCAGTGGTGTGGCAAGAGCTGACTAATGCTTTCCCCCAATGGTCATATCCCCTGTAGAATAAAATTCCGTGCTCCCTACCAGGATCTACATGCCCTGTGCATCTGAAACCCCACTTTCCCCCAGACTATTTCACATCGCACATAGCCCTGCCCAAAGTTCTCCAGCCACAGTTTATTTTTTCTCCTTAGACACACACAACCTATTTCTGCCTCAGGACTTTTGCATATATTGCTCCATTTACCTAGAAAGAGCCATGACTGGCTCTTTGTCCTTTTCCTGACTAGGCTCAACTTTCACTTTCTTTTCTTTTTCTTTTATTTTTAAGATTTATTTACTTATGCATACAGAACTGGAGTACAGGCCAGAAGTGCAGGGGTGGTGAGAGGGTTCACCAGAGACAGAGTGGGGAGCAGAACAGGCAGACTGACGAAGTACACTGCTGAAGGGAGCAGTGGGCAGGTCAGGAGAGGTCTGCTGCGCCA